>NC_056735.1:122334566-122454566 GCF_019279795.1 Protopterus annectens
GAAATACAAAGAAATTTTAACTCATAAAGTTAAAATAACTTTAGAGAATACAAGTTTTTGTCTTATTCAATAAGCCCCAAATACTTACATAGACTTAAAAATAAAACAAAAAGGTTGAATAAACAAAACCATATCAAAGAAATCTTTTCTCTAAGGAAAAGAAGAATGTTTCTAGTATACCAGAAATACTAGATGAATTTAGAAATCACTTTCACAAAATTAACCATAATAATATTAACATGGAACCTAAAGATAAAATAAAGGAGTTTATAACCACAAATATGAATAAAAGCTTAATAAACAACAGATTAAACTATTGGACAAGAGTATTTCATATACAGAAGTTATTACACAAATAAATAAGCTTAAATCAAACAAAGCACCGGGTAATGATGGTATTATACCAGAGATATATAAAATCCTTTCTAAAAATACATATTCATTAATACATAAGGTTTTATTTTGGCCCAAACTGAGTTAATAACCCCCATCTTGGCAATATACATTTATTTCGCCAATTTTAAAACCTAATAAAGATCCAACTAGATGTTCTTCATATCGGCCCATCTCATTACTTAATGTTGATTATAAAATGTTTATGAATATCTTTGCTGATAGATTGAAGACAATCATTCCGGCATTATAGATATAGATCAGACAGGCTTCATTGTAAATAGAAATACTTTTGATAATATAAGAAGAACTTTAACATTAATAGATTTTGCAAATAGGAAAAAGAAAGATTTAACACTTATTAGTCTTGATATAAGTTCAGCATTTGATTCAGTAAGTTGGGACTATCTGTTTACCTTAATGAAGTGCACAAACTTCTCGGATGCATTTGTAAATCTAATTGAACATTTATACAAAGGAACGTTGGCTTATATTAAGGTAGGAACATATGTTTCACAAAAAATACCCATTCTTAAAGGTACAAAACAAGGATGTCCACTTTCTCCACTATTATTCACTTTAGTAATGGAGCCTTGGGCTAATTTGATCAGGAACAGTACTGACATAGAGGGTTTTGAAATAGATGAAAATACAACATCCAAAATTCAACTGTTTGCAGATGATGTTCTAATTACATCAGCAGGATCTAATTCTTCTATACAGTCTCTATTTGATAACATGATGAATTTTAAAAGTATTTCTGGTTTAATATTCAATGAAGAAAAACTAAAATACTACCTATATATACACGAAAAAATATTCTCATTAGTGATTTTACTAAATATGTACCCAATTCAGGTCAGATAACTTATTTAGGTATAATACTATCTAAAGATATTAAATCTATTATATATAATAATTATAATACCTGTTTTCTTAATATACAAAATCTTTTTAATACCTGGAATAATATGTTTTTTACTATGGAGGAGAGACTTACAATTATTAAAATGATAATATTCCCCAAGATTTTATAAATACAATCAATAATGCTTCCACCTACGAAAATAATTATCAAGAAACTGAACACACTAATGTTAAATTTCTTATGGGCACCTAATAGACCTAGGATTGCATTTAAGAAACATACTAATAGCTGGTCTCAAGGAGGTATTTCTTTTCCAGACTTTAATTTATATACTATCTCTTCTATTGTAAAAGTTATTACTTTATTAATAGATCAGTCATATGTCACAAAATGGAAAGATTATTGGGAGCTAATTAGTATACACTTCATGAAAATCTCCTTAACACATAAAAATATGATTGTAAATAACTCCATGTTATGGTTACTAAAGGAATTTAGTACTTCTTCTATTACACCTAAACATATGGTTTGTTACCCATTAAATATTATTATTAGTTATCGTAACTTTATATTCATGCACCCTAAGTATAGGGAATGGAAATTTATTGTATTTCCTATAATGTATACTCAGGGTATGCTTTTGTCATCTACTTCTGAAGGAATTCATTTAGCTATAGATAATGATCTAAAGTACTGGTATCAGTTGATATCTGATAATAAAGTTAAAAATCTAGATTTCTTAAAACAAGAATTTGATCTAAGAGAAACGTGCTGGTTAGAGGTTCAGACCTTTAGACAACATCTCATTAATAAAATAGATTTAATGTCTATAACTGTTAAAGAATCTATTCCAACACTGATTGATTACTTGATATTAAACTTACAACATAACGTTTCTGATAAAGGTAAACTTTCATACATACATAAAGTTATCAGACAAGAAACTTTTTACAGTGTAGATTCATACTGGAATTATTTCACTTCTATTAATGGGGACCCACCAAATCAACAAGATAAACAATATATATTGAATCTGCTTATAGAACTACATCTTCCATTGTCTGGAGACTTTATACATGGAAATTTTACATAGATCTTTTATACACCTTTGATGATGAATAAAATAAATAATAAAGATAATCTATGTAAGAGATGTAATGTAGAAATTAATGCTGACTGGGCTCATATGTTTTATGACTGTATAAAATTGAAAGAATACTGGAAGTCAATTAATGAATTTTTGCAGGCTCTTTTTACAGATAATTTCATTATTTCTAAATCTCTTATATTATTCAACACACCTGTACCTCAAAGTGTTAAAAAGGTTAAGCTTCCCTTGTTATGGTCTATTCTAGCAGTGGCTAGGAAAATAATAACTAGAAATTGGATTTCAGATACACCTCCTTCGTTCAATGAATTTAAAAATGTTATGAATATAGTGTGCCATATGGAAATAAACACAATTAGGACTGGAACAAACAGAAAAACATCTTATTTTATTGTATGGGATAATTTACAAAATTTGTTAAAAAAATTTAATTTGAATAGCATGGTATTTTAGTTTAATTAATTAATCTGATTGTAGTGGATGTCTTTGTAAATACTTTAGTTGTTTTGTTGAATATTATAATAATACCTATTTTTAATTACTTGTATAAAATTGTTATGATATTTCTCTTATATGTTAAAACAATAAACCTGTTTTGAAAAAAAAAAAGAAGCTGAATCAAGGAACACAGCATTTTTGCATGGTCTTAATAATTTATGCAGGAGATGCATGGCTGGAAAACCGCTGAAAGGAACATTTAATCTGCCACAGGCCAGATGCACTTTCTATGAATGTAGATTTCAATGAATGTGAGTTTCAAGGGTAGAAAAGTTTAATGTTGCTAAGTCTGATTTCATTGTGAGACTGCATTGTTTTGTTTAGGAAATGGGTATTCGTGTTTGTGCTATAAACTCTGAGATATCAACAGAGCAAGAAAAGGATCTAGAAATACTTTTCACACCCATACCAGGAACAGTGAGAGGGAGAAACAATCACTAAACAAAATGTTGGTGTGTTGCTGTCATTGTGATTAGCTCCAGAAGAACTCCTCTTGATTTTTTGGGTATCACTTAGATCATACCTCTGGAACTGTGTGCAGTCTGGTATGCCATATAAAGACTGCAAGATCTGGGTGCTGGAGTGAGAAAAAGCCATCAGAAGAGTGCATGCAATGAAGGGGAAAGGCTATGACCAGAAAGAAGAGCAGCTGGACCTCATCTCCAGCCATGAAAACAGTATGATATGAGTCTATATCGTTATACAGAATAGGACATGCTAAACCACAATAATAATAATTACATTTCAGAGATATACAGACAAAAATATGTGCAAAACACTCTAACTAAACAGGGAAACACAGTAGTAGTTATGTTTGCTGTCTCACAGTGCTTGAATTTCTGGTTCAGCTTCTGACTGGAGTGCCTTCTCTTTGGAGTCTGCAAGCAGTCCTTGTGTTGCTGTAGGTTTTTGCTGGAATCCTAACTTTCCTCTCATATCTCAAAGGTGCACTGATAAATTACATTGGTTTGCTAAATTACGCATAAGTGTGTGTGTGTGTGTGTGTGTGTGTGTGTGTGTGTGTGTGTGTGTGTGTGTGTGTGTGTGTGTGTATGTGTGTGTTTCCGTGCATCCTACACTGGACTGGCACATAAGTCAGACGTGGTTCTTTGTTTTGTGTCCACTGCATGCTGGAATAGGATTTAACTGTTGAAAATTCCTAAAAAAGATGAAGCAGGTATCAGAAAATGAACAAATGAGAAAATGAATATAAATGTGAATAAAGCATCACTCATCTCTCTTTAATATTCTTGTAGAGAAAGCTAGGTAATTTGAGGCACCCATTGACTTCAAAGAATTCTTCATCTTTGATTAAATCTGATTTTTAATGAGCTCACAAAATAAGTTATATTCATTTTTGAAATAGCATTCAGTTAGAAAAAATTGCCATTGCAGTTTATGAGTACTTTTAATGTTTTACTTGAAGGAGTACTGATAAGACACATTTTACTGTTTTTTTTGGTTCATTGACTTTAGTTTCTCTTATGTAAGATAAATTGTTTAGAAGCAATGTAACATAAGGATACTTCTTTTGGAAATATTGGCAAAAAATATTGGCTTTGTCTTGCCTTATTAATTGCGCTCTGTATTATTGTATTGTCTAAACATAAAAAGTGATATATTTCTTTGTCTATGAACTGGTTCTCAAAATATCAAGTCAATTATTTTTAGAACAATGTTATTATTGGATGCTTTAATATATCTGTGTCCCATTTGAGAGGGGGTGTTTTAGGTTATTACATTTATTGGACACTGCTATCTGTCTCAGAATGAAGGAGTAAACTGCAACTTTCTGCAATTTGAAATGATTTGCTTTTTTTGGGGAAAGCATTTTTTTTTCTTTTTCATTTTGTCTCATGTCTGTGACTTATTCAATACTTCTGACTGTTATATAAGTTTGTTCTACAGTGCAAATCACAAATAAACAGAACAAGTAAGTTTTAAGTATAAAAGAGGTCAGGGCAAGTTAGGATTAGGAAAGTTTCTGCACAATATGATGTTCCTTAATCTATTAAAGTAAACCTGAAGTGGCATTTTCAAATGAGAAAACCAGGACAAAAGTGCTCAAAATCAGAGACATCCAACCAAATTAGCATAAAACATGCACATTTAGATCAATGTCTGTTGTATCTGACTGGTGTCTTAAGCAGAGGAAAAGCTCTTATGCACCACCGCCTTGGCGTATGCATCACACACCCTTCTACTTTTATATTCTAATGCTAAGCGTGCAAAGGAAAAGGTAAGTAGTTTGTTTTGCAATATAAAATAACAGTTACATTTTTCTAAGACTCTGAAAACTCAGAGTAAGAATACAAAACCAGTAGGGTATGGGTCAGAAGGAAAAATGCCTCCTCACCCATACAAAAACAAAGATTTCTTTGGTATAATACATTTTTTTTTATTTCATTGATTCTTCCATCTGGTGTTTCGGATTTGGAAGACTGTAATATGATCTGCTGCACTCCGATCATATGATGAGTTCTTTTAGCAGAGTTACCATTAACACATCTGATGTGGCAGGAGGTATGCAACAACAGATCTCAGGAAACATTTTGTGCCTCAGCAAGTGTTCTTGCCTGTGCACTCAAGGAAGCTTCTAAAGTGAGGCAGTGACAAAATACTGGTAGTAAGCATACCCTGGTAGGGGAAATGACTGATGGATAAGTAGTAAACATTAACTGGGGTAGTCCTGATGTTGAATAAATTATGGCCAGGGTAAGAAGAATGTCACAGCAGTTAGTGTCACTACCTCAGTGGCTCTTGATTCCCCATTGAGATTCTTACCTGTGCTCCTTCTGTGTGGGCTTTATACATCATCATCAACTCCCATTTTTCCCTTTTCTACATGGAGTCGGAGAGTCATGTCAGCTGTCGCCATCTCGCTCGATTCAATGCCATTCTCCTACCTTCCTCAACACTCATGCCTGTCTGTTGCAGGTCTTCTTTCAAACTATCCATCCACATCTTTCCTGGATGCCCATATTTCCCCTTGCATTCTTTCTGTCTGCCCCAAATCTTCCTCACCAGATTATCTTCTGCTTTTCTGCACATGTGCCCAAACCGCTGTAATCCATTTTCTTTGACCTTGTCTGCAATTGGAGCTACTTTAGCATCTGCTCTGATGTCCTCATTTCTTTGTCTGTCCCACAGGATGCATTCCACCACCTGTCATAGACCCTTCACCTCCATAGCCTCTAGCTTCCTCAACTGCTCTGTCTTTACTGCCCAGGTTTCTGTACCATACAGTAGTACTGATTGCACCACAGTTTTATGCACCTTACTTTTCAGCTTCTTTTGCATTCCTCTATCACACACTACACCTGATACTCTATGCCAGTTGACTACAGCCCCTCTGATTCTAGCTTTGACTTCCTCATTCAAACTGCCCTTCTCCTCAACCACTTTTCCCAGATACCTGAAGCTGTTAACATGTTCCACTACTTTTTATCTCAATTCTCAGTTTCTTCTGCTTTCCCCAATTTGCTACCATTATCCCTATCTTATCTGTGCTTAGTTTCATTTCATGTGCCTTCAGTTTTGCATTCTATTCCTCCATCCTTTGCTAAAGGTCTTGCTCAGAGTTTGCCTGTAATGTTACCATCTGCATACAGCAAATTTGTTAACCTCTCCTCTCCAACCTGTTTGCTAATGTAGTCTTTCTTTACGATGAACAGCAGTGGGCTCAGAACCCTGATGCACTCCCACTCCTACTGGGTACCCCTCTGTGAATCTAAACACTGTTCATACTTGAGTCCTTGGGTCTTCGTACACAGTCTGCACTAATTCTACCAATGTTTATGGCACTTTTTAATATTGCAAGACTGCCCAAATCTGCTTTCTTGGGACCTTGTCATATGCTTCCTCCAAGTCTAAGAATGCCCAGTTGGACTATTTCCTCATCTCTAGCTTCTTCTCAGCTATCTGCTTCACTGCAAACTTTGGGTCAGTTGTGCTGCATCCTGATTTGAATCCAGACTCATCTCCCCATATTACTTTCTACTAGTCTTTGTATTCATTTAGCAGTCATCCTCTCCAGGACTTTTGTAGAATGTGACAGGAGTTTGATTACTCTGTACTGCCCACAGCTGAGGATGCCCCATTTGTTCTTGTACATTGGCACTAGTACCATCAGGAGACATTTCTCTCTTATCTCACACATCTTTCTCATATCTGCTGTGATCTCATCTGAGCCTGCTGCTTACCTTGAATTCATTTTGTTGATCTTACTTCTCTAGGATGGGCTTCTCCTATTCTTTGATCACAGGTTATATCTCATGCAGTACAGCTTCTGAGGGTTTTCTTCATTCAAAAGCTGCTGGAAGTACTCCTTCCATCTGCCTTTGATGTTCTGTGGGCTGGTGAGCAGGTTGTTGCTGGCATCCCTTATGAAGGGTGTCTGACTATCTACTTTATCTTTCTGTCTTTGCCTTGCAACTTGATAGAGTTTCTTTCTGCCATTTGCTGAGTCACTTTTCAAAACTGGTAGAGTGCCTCTGATGCCTTGTTCTTTGCTTTTTAACCTCATCTATTAGCCTCTTTGCTAGCCAACAGGTACTTTATCCTAGCCTGGTTTATCTTTTCTATCTCCCACTTTTTCCTGCACTCCTTCTTTCTTTTGATGACTTCCTGGACTTCTGCATTCTACCACAACCTTTCCTTATGTACCTGGCTCGTATGCCTCACACATGCTGCGTTGAGGTGCTGCCATTCTTCTTCAGCTCCACCTATTTTCTCTTCTTCCTGAGGTACTAAAGCCCTGAGTAATCCCTTGAACTCCTATGCTTTCTCTCCAGTCAACTTCCAGGTCTTCAGCCTAGTCTTTGTTGACCGTAGAGTCTTCTCAGACCATAGCTTGCAGCTGATTGCAGCAACTAGTAGTTTATGCTGTGGGCTGACTGTTTCACTGGGGATGACTTTGCAACCGATGATGCTACCCAAGTGCCCTTTCCTTACTAGGAGGAAGTCTACCTGAGTTGCGTGTTGGCTACTCTTGTATGTGATCCTGTGACTGTCTATGTTGTCAAACCATGTGTTGGCTATTATCAAGCCATTTGTCTGACAGAAGTCTAGAATGGCCTCTCCTTCTTTATTCCTATGTAAATCATTCTTGCATTTGCATGGGTTTTATTTGATGATCTGTTTTCCTCTTTTATCTGACTGATGTGTCGTAAGTGAACTGACATTTCTTCCAGTTACCCACAGGTGTCCATGTCACATGGAATTGAGTGACTATATAGATCCTGTGAAAGGTCGGTGTCCTGTTCAAGATCACATTCTCTGCTTTGTACCAAATGAGAAGAGTCATAGTTACCTGAATGGGTACCATGCCCATGGCAATCCCTTAAAATGGCACCCACTCTACACCAAGGTAAGGACCAAAAGAAAGTCTATGTCCTCCAAGACTGAGGATAAAAAAAACCATCCTGTCTGACTGATGGCTATGAAAAAATGCCCTGGACTCCTCTGTACTGTAGTAAAGACCATCATCGAGCTCCTTGCAATGCTGTTATAGTTATAGCGCCATACACTCACTAACTCACACTCGTTCATTCATTTAACTCATTCATTTATTTATTCATTTAACTTAGTGAGAGTTTTATTTCATCTACCCATATTATTTTCCTGTCTATCCTTGCAAGCTTACTTTCCCTTGTAATCAGCTTGGAATAAGTCTTACGATCTCTGTCAAAGGCTAACACAATACTTCTATGTGACAAGATAACATACTAGGCTGTATTCTTAATTTCTCATCAGTGCCAAGCATGCTATAGAAGTCTCCAGTTACACTCAAACACAAAAGTGCTACCAGCACTAAATGTTCTACAAGGAAACAGCTCCATTACTTATTATTAATGCCCTCCCCTCCAGGCATGTGTAAAGGTCAGTTTCCTGTGCTTTTTCCTATTAACCTGGTGACTTGAGTATCCTGAGGCAATGTAGCAACTGCCACATGTACACCGACAAACCTCTCCTCTTACCTCCCAACACTCAGACTTGCGAGAGATGCACTTATATATTCAAATTGGAAGCCACGCACTCTCCAGCCAAGACTGGAATAGCTGGTCGAGAGGAGAAGGTCAACACTTGCACCACACCACATGGAATACATAGCTCTCAAGAACACACACCAGCACTGCCTTCACATAAAAACACAAACCACACACCCACCTTCGCAGAGGCTCTCAATAAAAATCTATCCAAACAGCAGTGGCCTCCAAGGCAGAAATGCACTTGACCACCAAACACTAATCATGAGACACTTAACTCTCCTAAACAGTGTGCCATTCAACCAAAGACCCTAAGGCAAAACAGCATGCCCAACACACTTGTCACAGGTGACTTGATAGTGAGGTACACTGATGTCCAACTCACTAGGCTGAATAAAGAGAAAGTAACAGTCAGCTGCTTGTCAGGTGCCAGGATCTGCCACATAATGCACACACTCGATTCCCTCAACAAAAGGTACAAATATGACTCTGTCATTGTACATGTTGGTGTGAATGACCTGAGACATACCTCCCTGGACTACATGAAAAGAGACAGGGAGGAGCTCTCAGATTATGTAGCCCAGGCAGGTATGACCCTAGCCCTGAGCAGCATCCTACCATCACCCAGAATTATACCACAGTACAAGCAGAAAATGATTGATATCAACAATTGGCTAAGTTTCTGGTGTCATTCTAAGGGGCTCCAGTATCTGTCTGCCTAGGATGACATGATTGACAGACCTCTATGCTTTGCCAGAGATGGCCTGCATCTGTCACCCCTCAGCTTCCGGATACTGGCCAAGGCTCTTGCCACCCCTATAGTGCCTTTTCTAGGCAGTGTTCCAAAGACCAAATTAAAACCATAACAGCTACAAACAAATGCAATCTGAGGGTCATGCTGCTCAACGCTAGAAGTCTAAATCTCAAAATGCACACGCTCAAAGCACTCCTTAAAATGGAGAACATTAACATTTGTGCTGTAACAGAGATCTGGTTCAAGGCAGCAGAAAGCAACCCTACACTACCAGGCTATAACTCATTCCACATCTTTCAGACCCAGAACTTGGACTGAAGCGCCAAAGGCGATGGTGTTTCCATATTCATAAAGGATGCACACACCTCCAGACTGGTGGTCTAACATAATGCATCAGAGATACTTCAGGTGTAGCTAACATTGGGTAAGACAGTGATTCAGGTCGTAGCCTGCTATAGGGCCCCAACCATGTCCCAAGACTCACACTCCATGTTCCTAAGCACCCTGGATGATATTAGGATCCAGCCTAACACTCTCATACTGGGCAAATTCAACTACCCCTCCATTAACTGGGAAAACTACTCATGTACCAATACACTTGCCCAACGTTTCCTGGAATTCATTAATTCTAATGCCCTGTACCAGCTTGTTCTTACCCCCACTGGAGGTAGCAACATCCTTGACCTGGTCATTACTAATATGAGCGACTGTTGCTCTACACCAATAGTCAACTACTCCCTGGTTATCTCAGACCACAAACTAATCACCTTGGAAATCCACATCCCTTCCATCCCCCTGCAAGGGTAACCACCATGAAAAACTTTTTCAATGCTTAACTTGGGCTCCTAAAAACAGAGGTGGCTAACTTCATGGCACCCATACAAATTGAGAATAGTTGAATGACTGCCAAATCATACACCAATGCACTGTACGAACACATACACAAATGTATGGATCTCACCATACCCAATAGAACCAAGATGCTCTTCTCCAAAACAAAAGGAAGCCAATCTGGTGGTTCTCTGCCATAAACAAACTCTACAACAGAAGGAGGAAACTCATGTGGAATAAGATGAAGTCCCAAGACTGGAAAAACTCCCTTATCAGCCTCAACAAAAAGTTGAGATCCCTGATCAAATTCTCTAAAGCTAGCTATGAAAACAGAATTGCAGCAGATAGTAAAGACAACCACAAGACCTTCTATAGTTATGGAAAGAATCCCCATGGCAATACCCAGATTTACTCTGAGCTACTGCACAATGGTACCTCGTATACCGAGCTAACAGATATTGTCAATATACTGGCCAACAGATTCAGTGCCAACTTTATCCCTCCCCCCCAAAGGACCAATCACAATACCAGTAGATTACCAGGAACCCAGTATTACTGCTGCACAGATTAAAACAGCAATGCTAAAGCCAAGAATGCAGCTTCTATAGGACCTGACAATATCCCTGGCTGTCTTCTACATGAACTACAAAGTGAACTGGCATGTCACCTGTCTGCCCTGTTCAATCACAGCCTCACCTCCGGCTTTGTCCCTACCAAATGGCACACTGCTACAGTCATCCCACTCCACAAAGGATGAGCGACTATAGACCCTGGGAACTATTGCCCCATTAGCCTGACGAGTCTAAAATGCAAAGCTATGGAACACATCATCATGGACCTAATAAACAAGGGTATAGAGACTCTCCAAACTCTGGATCCCACACAGTTTGGTTTTGTGAAGGGTAGATCATGCTTGCTCAACTTGCTCAACTTCTTTGAGTCAGTCACCAGAGCTGTGGATGAAGGCAAGGTTGTTCATACAGCCTACCTTGATCTGGCCAAGGCCTTTGATACCATTCCCCACTCAGGAATCATAGAAAAACTCACTAAGCTAGGCATCAACCCTTATATCATTAGGTGGGTTGTAAACTGGCTAACAGATAGAACCCACAGTGTGAAAGCTCAATGCCAAAAAATGTGTCATCATCCCCTTTGGGAAAAACCCAGTTCCCATAAATTACCACATCGATGATAGTCCACTGAATACAGAAGGCATTATGAGAGATCTGGGAACACAGGTTGACAGCAGCCTCTCTTTTGACCACCACATTGCCACTGTAGTCAGAAAGTCCTTCTATGTGGAGCATCTTATTACTAAGGGTTTTGCATCCAGGAAGAAAGAGGTCACTGTCTCCCTCTACTCTTCCCTCATTAGGCCAATCATCGAGTACAATGTCCCATTTGCAATGTACCTCACTAGACACCTGGTACAACTGGAGAGACCACAAAAGTACCTCACAAAGAGGATCATAGGCCATAAATACTTGTTCTGTATGGACAGACTCAAAAAAGTCCAACTATTATCTGTCTCATATCACCTACTTAGAGGCGATTTCCGCTTGACTTACAAAGCCATGTCTGACCCAGCTCTGTTAGGAATATTACATCTAAAGAAATCCAAATCCCTCTGCACTACACGCTCCAGAGAACTCAACCTTATTACCACAATCAACAGAACGTGCTGGAAGGGCAGGTTCATAACTCAGAGACTGCCCATGCTATGGAATAGACTTCCCATACATGTCAAACAGAGGACCTCACTGGCTCTCTTCAAGAAAAATCTTGATGAATGGATGGGAAATAGAAAATTCACCCCAGGGATCACTTCAGTGGCTCTACTCGACAGAGGGACTGGGAACTAAGGTCAGGTGGCACTATGCCAGGGTAATCCTATGGGCTAGGCTTGTAAAGGCTCCAGGGTCATTAGCCTAGAACATACCTATGAACACACCTATGAAGCTATGAACTGCTCAGTTCTGCTTATCTACAGGGTTTTCCTCGATGCCTAGAGAACAGTAACTGTGACTCTTCTGCACAATGGTGACCCTTCTATAGACAAAGGTAATTATATGGCTATCAACCACATCAGCAGTATATGCAGTGCCATGAAACATATAAAGGAACTCATTTATGCAGATACAGGCAACTTAACTGATCTAAATCTTAATCAGTTTGGTTTTGTGAAGGGCACGTCCTGTTTCTGAACCTAGTAAACTTCTTTGAAAAGGTTACAGAGGCTGTGAGGAGTGACCATTCTGTGCATGATGCTTATGTTGACCTAGCCAAAATTTTGATAAATTAGATAAACAATGTAAACCCCATTGTAGTTCACTGAATTGCAAACTGGCTGTTAAACAGATCCCACATAGTGAAAGTTGCTGGTACATTCTCTGAACATAGCATTGTAACTAGTGGTGTGTCACACAGATCAGTGCTGCACTGTTGAATAATTTGGCATATATTTTATAAGCATCCAACCCAATATCCCCTGAAGTGCGGCTGACCAAGTTTTGTAATGACTACAAGTTGGATACCAATATCTGCTCATTCACTATTACTAAACTGTTCCAAAGGGGATTAAATATGCATAAACCTGGTGTTTCAAGCTAAATGTAAAATAAAATGCAGCATAGTAGCATTCAGCAAAAGAAAAAAGTGGTTCTCCTCTTCAAACATACACATTGAAAAGATATCTGGGTACTCATATGGACAACTCTATCTCAATTGGTCATCACATTTGTACTACAGTCAGGAAATCCTTCTTTTTGGTTAAGTTCCCAGAAAATATCTTTAAGATGCAGACAATATTTTCTTACCTCTGTATGCTTTCTTTTCTTATCAGACTTATTAAATACAACGCTCCCCCTTGATAGGTACAAATCCCCAGTGGTTTTAACATACCTACATACATATATATATATATATATATATATATATATATATATATATACATACATACATACATAAATAAATAAATAAAAGCCTTCAATCCATAATCTATGCTGATAGATTAGCACAAATCTCTTAATATTTAATTACTTACCAGCTGTTTTCTGGGGACATCTGTTCTACTTTTCAAGTCATGAAAGACATCCTATTTGACTTTGTATTTCTTCAAAAAACAAGTAGCTTTACAAACACCCACACTAAAGACCTAAATCTACACCAACAAATAATCAGGATTACTGGAGTGATAGGTTCCTAACACAACATACCCCCAGCATATCGAATAAATTACCACTACAGGTCAAGTAAAGCTCAACTTCGCTTGCCCGTAAGGCTAATCTTGACAAATGGATGAATAGGCATAAATTACAAAACGGATATCATGTACGGCCCTACTTCAGTTTGGAGGTGGGCACTATTAATTACTCATAAAGGGTGACAAGATCTTTGAAATGTATCTTCTTAAAGATGTATATGGTTAGACTTCTTATGGCCCCTGGACCACAGGAAACAACTCGTTAACACCTTATAATCTTAACCCTCTGCACTACATGCAAGACAATTATTTTACAACCACAACATAGAAATACAGATTTTTTTTTTCTTCAGTACTTTGGCTTACAGATTTCATGTGAGGTGAAATGCATTCCTTGTGGAGCTAGTCCCTTCACTGTTAAAGAAGGTGGGTGTTACTATGTAAGGTGTAAAGTTTGCAATGTAGTTTTGAGATGTAAAGAAATAAAGGTGTATGAGAAAATATTAAAAAACAGTACTTTTCTTATTAGAGTATTATGGCATTATATGGCACACAATTTACTTGCAGTTGCAAAATGGTATATCTGACAAACAAGACATAAGTTAAAATATAGAATCCAGAAATGTTTAACTCTGTCTACTATACACTGAAATGAGTCTATGTCCTTATACATAGTCCTGAAAACAAGATGTTAATATCTGAATATTGCATGTTAAATTGTAGTAATAGATGTAAATGAAATACTCACTTGTACTATACTGTATGTGGAACTTTTCTCTCCAGGCCTCCGCTGAAAAGGGACCTGTGTCCAGTTGGACTTTCCCGGTTAACAAATGTAAAATAAAATAATAAATAAATAAATAAAATGTAGGAGATGTCAAAATGATTATCCAGTTAGTGCTCTGGCCTTACATGCCAAAGAATTCCATGGCGTAAGAATGGAGGATGTTAAATGTTTGGTGCTAGGAGAATTAAGCATACCCAGACATGGTGACACAGTACGTACTTCAAGTAAGTGTGACAAAGATTTAATCTTGAAATAGAATACTTTCAGTCCTAAACATCTGAATACTAAAGTGCCTTTGTAGTATTTGTGGTTTAATAGACTCATAGAATCATAAATAATAGAATAGGCAAGACAGCTGGGCCAGGAGGCCATTAACACATTATCAGTACTTACTCTAGGCCTTGCCTTCCTTTTTAAGGGGGAACAGGCCATTCATACTAGGGATGAATCTAAGAATGCCCCTCCTGTTATGACATTCCCTTGTGAGGGAAGATAATGAATCATGCTGCTTAATGTGGAGGGGAAGTTTGTTCTAGAGAAGGGGTAGGCGCTGCGTGACAAATCTATCTTTCCATCTTGTTTGTTTTTTATCTTGAAATATAATGGGTGTAATAGGCCAGGGTTAAAACGACCATAGGGTCAATAGCCTAGTAACCTCCTATGAACCTATGAACATATTTATTATAAGTAGAGTTAGTTCTCTGGTAATAGTATTTGTAGGACTCTTTGAGTTATGAAGGTATAGGAGGTCTTGTACTACCAGACCCCTTATGTCACTATAAGTGAGGAACACGTCACCCCTATGGAGTCTGTATGATAGTGAATACAGCCATAGAGCTTCCAGTTTCTTTTGGTAGCTCAGGATTTTTAAGCCATTCGTCTCTTTAGTTAGAAACCTCTGTGGTTTTCCTAGTTGCTTCATGTATCTAGTGGGATACATTTCAAAATGGGAGTCTATTCTATGATAGACATAATCAGCAGTCAGTGCAAGGGGTAAGGACTTTTTTAATCTTCGATGGTCAGTACAAGGGGTAAAGACTTTTTTATAGGTTCATAGGTTGGTACTAGGCTATTGGCCTAGGGTCTATCCAAGCCTAGCCATAACAATTCCCTGGCTATTTCTTTCCACAGTATTTACTTCCCTGGACCCCTCTCTAGCAGGGCGACTGACGTGATCCCCTGGGTGAATTTCCTATCTCCCATCCAATCATCAAGGTTTCTTTTGAAGAGCACCAAAGAGGTGCTCTGCTTGACATGTATGGGCATTCTATTCCAGAGTATGGGGAGTCTCTGGGTCAGGAACCTATCCCTCCAGCATGTTTTGTTCATTGTGATGACAAGGTTTAGATCCCTGGAGCATGTGGCTCTGAAGGATTGGGATTTCTTTAAGTGTAGCATGTCCAACAGCTCTGGGTTTGACATGGCCTTGTATGTTAAGCGGAGATCGCCTCTGAGTAGATGATATGTGACAGATGTGAAGATATACTTTTTCAATGAGCTGTACAAGGTAGAAGGGCTTTCTTACCAACTTGGCAACATGACTGTCAAATGAGAGGGAACTATCCACCCATGTTCTAAGAGTTCTTACTACATTCTCATTTTGAAGTGGAGCATTGTCTATAATATAAGCTGGAGGGAAGGAGCGATTATTTACTGAATGCAATAATATTGCATTTTTTAGCATTTCATTTGAGTTCATTTTAGTAAACTAGTTATAAACCAATATAAGCTCATGCTGGAGTGCCTGTGTAACAGATGTGGATCTGAGTATCTTATCTAGTATACACTCATCTGCAAACTTAACTAATGAGAGATCCTTGTTTGTGATTTAGAGATCAGAGAAGTAGATCTCAAGACAGATCCCTGGAGAATGCCACCGGTCATCTTCATACTCTGTGAGGAAGCGCCCACCACCTTCATTGTCTGGGTTCCTTTCTTTCAGAATACAAGTCTCTCTTACATCATTTCTCACCCTTGAAAGTTTATCTCGGTACAAATCACCTGCTATACCGCTCTGTCATCTAATCATATCTGTCTACAGTCATTTCTCTCTTTTCACTTCACTTGATCTTTGACATCAAATCAAAGTAAATGAATTAATTACTCACAAATATCTACTACTGTATTGTAATGTAACTTATGTTTATTGAATGCGTATCAATGTAGGGTCACTGAAATATTGGAGGATTTGAATTATGTTCATGTACTTTATTAAAAGTGTCTGTTTAAGCCTATGTATCTGTACTACAGTTATTGTCCTGATGATTATTCTTTGTGTTAATGTATTATATTATATAGTTTTCGGTAGAGTTTTTCTCCACAAGCCTTTGCTAATTTTTTTTTTTTTGCCTGTTTGAACCTTCCAGGTCACCAAATGGTAATTACTATCTGACTAATAGTGTCACATGTCTTAGAAAAGTCAAGGTACACTGCACATGACAGCCGTCCATTGTCTGTGTCACCCTCTCAAAGAAGTTGACCAGATTCATCAGGCAGGATCTACCCTTGGCAAAGCAAGCTGCTGGAATTAAAGTCTGATAAGATTTTTGATATCATCATTAACTAGGTGTTATACAATATGTTCCATGACTTTATATATGAGACTTGACCTGATGCACCCATAATTTCTGGGATGAGTGGAATGGTCACCCTTGTCGATTGGCATCAACCATAACTGTGCACCATACCTGGGGTGACAAAGCTGGTTGCTAAATTTAGGTTGAAAAATTAAGGAGTAGGTCTGCCAGTGCTTGTTTAGTACTGTTTATTAGGCAGCTGGGTATATTATTAGATCCCATGAAGGATGTATTTTTCATTTTAGAAAGTACTTTTATAGGTTCATAGGTTCATAGATTAGTACTAGGCTAACTGCCCTTGTGGGCCATTTTGTAAGCCTAGCCAATTGCACCCTGTGATAAACCCTGCACCTTGTGTCTGTAAGGCAAACACCTTAACCATTATGCCAACCTGCCACCCCTTGGGTGTTGAAATGTTCTTCGGTGATAACTGGGGGTGAGAGACCTTTTGGAATATGTGGGGCTTGTATAATTGGCTCTAGGGTGAAGTTTGCACCAAACTTGTTCCCTAGGCCAGCACTATCCATTGGATCTAAGTGAGTGTTCCAATCTGAATGAGTTCGGAGTAATATTGAGCATTATTTGCCATCTTCCTGATGTTACTAAAAAAGGATTTGCAGTTGTATAAAGCTACCGATGCTAGTCTGAGTTCGTGGTATGCCTTTATTTTCCTAATGTCATTTTTCAATTCCTTTGGTAACATCTTGATGGGTTCCTTTATTTGCGTGAACTTTAGTTTTGCTACATATTTTTTACGATTTTTTTTTTCTTTTACCATATAATTTACTTATGTTTGTGAACCACCATACTGGTTTGCTCTTAAATTTTTCACTTTGTTTTGACCAAGTTGGGATAAGTTAATATATTTATCTAGGTGAGAATAAAATTTGTCTGCATAAACAGATGGTGTGTCAACATATTGGGCAGTACAGCTATATGCAAATTTGGAGATCTTGTCATAGAATTTTAGAAGGTTTGTACTTCTGAAGTCATTGAATTCAATGATATTTGCATCCAAAGGTTTAGAGATTTTGATGGAGAAGGTTATCAGTTTGTGGCTGGACTTAATTAAATGAGGGAATACCATAGGAATAGTACATGTATATGCTATATTTGTAAGGGCCAGTTCAAGAATACTTTGTTCTCTGGTATGTCCTTTGGCAATTTGGTCCAGGGAATTGTTATTTATGAAGTCTAAAAAGTTATAGGCACACCCTACAGTTGATGTTTAGCTTTCCCAGTTATTTATCCACTAACTAAATTCTCCATAATAATGGAATTTAAGTGTATAGAAAGTTTAAACAGAATATTTAGGAATTTAACGTAGTTTGCAGGGGACATAGAGGGTGTCCTATAGCAAACTATGATATGATAATCAATCCTTTTTTAGTCAGATTTGGATCTCGGTAAGTTCTGTTTTGGGGTTTCTTAGAATCTGTTTGAAGGTAATGTGGTTTCTAAGAAATATGGATTCAACGCTACATTTTCTACTGGGTGTAAAGACATAGTAAGCACAACACCCAGGTACAGAGGAAGTGCTTTCTAAGCATTTAAACCAGTTTTAATAACAACATACACATAAAAGTGCTTCAAATACAGGAGGGAATCAATGTTTGGTAAAGTTATTTAAACATGTAGTATTGGCAGAGGCATCTTGATGTGATCTTGTGACTGATTTGGTTTAGAAGTTATGTTAGGAGGTCTGTTACATTGATCTTGCCTGAAAAAGGCACTATGGGGGAGCAAGGGTTTTCAGCAATATATGGAAGCTTTGGTATGACAGGTGAAATTCTGCAATCCTTCCCTGGTAAATCATCTCATCTCACTCTGACACATACTGGATCCCTCTAGAATGACACAATTTATTTAGCCAATTATTAAAACTTAGCATAAGTTTCTAATAATTGCAAGTACTGGCTACAAAAATGTAATAATAACAACTTTTGAAGGTAGATATTTAATGAATTTAAATATTTTGGTTCCTGGATTTTCAATTAATGTGAATGCTTTTTTACTTTAAATGGGAGATTCACTGAAAAATGTGACGGCTTTCTTCATGAATATGTTTCACTTCCTATGGAAGCTGCAACTTAAAGCACAAAATAGAATTCATTACTTGTTATTTCAGCATTTGGCTGTGATACATTTCCCTTTTATTACAAAGTCTGCATATGTTTGATTTTCCATGGCTGTATTGATGGTACACCAAGAATATTGCAAAATGTGACTTCTATAAGAAGCAGTTTAATGTCTGAGAAACATTTGGAAAATTGGCAGTCATGTTTGATGTCTAGTAATATTCTGTTAGACGATGCTGCTGGAGTCAATAGTATTTTCATATAGTTTTCAAAATTACTGGGCTGCAATATTTAAAGAAAAAGGGACTGAGCATATTCCATGATAAATTGACTTTAGAATAATGCATGCAGATAGAACTGACACTAAATGGATTACATAAGCATCCAGTGTATCCATTTCCATGAAAGATAGTGGCCTGCAAGATTGTTGGGTGAAGGAAAGTTTATGTTGTACTTCGGAGCAGTTTACCATATTCATTAAATATGATGAAACTAAGCATAACAGACTGGTGAATGAAATAAAGGTTGGGGGGGGGTCAAGATAAACGGGGAAGTATATGCATGCTTGTTTTCTCAAAGGATAAAGTGGTACAAGAAATCTGAAATAAATGAAAAAAAAAAGTAAAACATTTTAGGAAAAGAAGATGGATCATGATCAGATAGACAATGTTGATAATAAATTATTTAATTGACAATGATGTACTTCCCAGAGGTCTCATGATGTAGGATTAACCAATAAGAGGCCACATTTCACATATGGAGTCAATATGCTTCATTTGAAAAATGTTTTCAGGAAAAGGAACCTAAAATGACATGTAACCCAAAATGAAGTTGTTTTCGATGTCATGAGAGTAGTTTTTTTGAGGTTGATGCCTGAGAAGACGAAAAAAATATTGAAAATTCTTCTTTACAGGGACTTGGCCTATGGTTACTGACATTATCTGATTTTGTTAGTCATGCAGTTATATATAGTTTGCTACCTAAAGGGCAACATTTTGTAACTGCTATGTTTTCAACATGGCATGATATTTAAAGTGAGTTGTTTAATTTAAGCAGGAAATTTAGACTCAAATGTTGGTCTAATGAAGTGATGGCAAGGCCTGTGAGCAGGAGGAAAATGAAGGGTTTATGAAGGCAGAGGAGGAATTTCCTGATTTAGATACTGAAAACATGTCTATTTATTCTTACGATGAAAGAACAAAGAACCCAGAGTGATATACATTCTTTTCTAATGAAATGATTATAGTTTTGATGATGTTTTGGGGAGCAGTTGTCAGTTCCTCAAGATGCCACACATTAAAAAATGCAACTCAGTTTATTCTTCCAAGATTTAATACAACAGTCAATATGTCTTAAGCTTAAATAATGCTTCCAGTCTACAGACATTGGTCAGATCTCACCTCAAGGTCTGTCTGCAGTTCTGGAAGCCATCTACGGGAAAGGGCATCAGGTTGATAGAAAGAAATAAGAGGATTATTACCAGGAAAATCCATGGAATGGACGGGAAGGAATGTGACTACAGGATACAGGAGATGGAGCTCTTCTCTCTTGAAAGTAAGAACTTTATTAAACTATAAGAAGAAGAACAACAACAACCAACAACCAAAACAGAAACACTTCAGTAAAACTTTTATAACAATGATCAGACAAACTGACATAAATGCCATTATGGATTTAAAACTACAAAATAACAACTGATAAAACAATGCCAACAACGGAAGAAAGTAGTCCAAAAGTAGTCTATATCAGAATACCTAGAGTTATGTGTATTCAAAAGTCTGTGCAAGTAAATTTACAGCTCCCTACTCCAATCCACTTCCTGGTTGCTCTAGTATTTAAAAAATAACCACTAAGGTGGCAACAACTATAATTCTAGATGCAATCCATATTTTGTTTGGGATCCACTCTCAATCCCTTACAATGTCTAAAAGCAAAAATAAACAGTCATTAAGCTCAGACAGACCAACCTGAGATGCTCAACACAATGAATGATGAATCTTTTTTCAAACCATCTTTAAAATCGGACAAACCCAAATCACAGGAAAGTAACTGGCACCACTAAACCCAAAGTGCCAACAAACTGGGTATGCAAGCTGTTTTCTCTGCCATAGTCATACGGGATGGTACCAAGTATGAATCATTTTGTATAAAGTCAAAGACAACAATTCTGATGAACTAAGGTGGAAGCACCCATTAAAAATAGTTTGCCATTCCTTGTCAGAAAGCTCTGTTAAAATTAACTATGGCTGTCTATTACTGAGAAAAAAAAAGAAAAAAAAAAACAATTATCTGATGTATAAAATGGCCACTTATAAAAGTCAGCCATCCTCAGCTAGTGTCTTGCTCTATATCCAAATGTTGACCCTTAGCCAGCCTATTAATTATTGATGGAAGCTTGAGATGTTGCATATTCCCATTAACATTTAATTGAGTAAAACTTTTCTCCCCAAAATCTTTAATAAATATGATGTCAGTTGTAATCCATGTTAATTAAACAATATGCCCTGTCATCTATATAAAATGGATTATTAAACCAAATTCTGCTTCAGTGTAAAACATCTGATTTATGTAAAGTAGGTGTACCCTGTGTGGACCACCACTGCTCCTGTCACCCCCCCCCCCAATCCCACACTAGAGTCTCTTACCTTGAATACAAACGAAAACTGATACATCACTTTGAATGGCACCCAAAATTAAAGGACTCTATGAATACTCCATGCCATAACTAATTGCCAACCAATTGAAGTATTTGTAAAAATGACTGCATTTGGAAGGCCCAGCCCTTCATGTTTTTATAAGTTCATAGATTAGTAATAGGCTAACTGCCCTTGTGGGCCATTTTATGACTAGTCAGTTATCCCATGTGGGAGTCAAATCCTGCATTTTGTGTCTATAGAGTAAACACCTTAACTATTATTCCAGTCTCCTGCCCACTTTTTAAATTATTTTGGTATGGTTAGCTTTCACCTACTAAGTCTAGGAACTGAAATATTACACAGAAATTGAAATAATCAGTCTAGACAACTTAACAACCTACTTCATATTTGCAATGTATGATAAATGTCTTCAATTCCGAATTCCATTCAAGAGCACTCAACTAGTGTCTACC
The DNA here is from genome assembly GCF_019279795.1 of Protopterus annectens. Lineage (NCBI taxonomy): Eukaryota > Metazoa > Chordata > Ceratodontiformes > Protopteridae > Protopterus > Protopterus annectens. Next base: position 122,356,758 of record NC_056735.1, read on the forward strand.
ACAGCTATAGAATTCCTGTATAATAACTTAATCTTCTGTATAAAACTTGATGGGAACTTACAACTGGCTAGTCAATAACCAAAAACACTGTCCCAGGCATAGATTAAAAGGCACTATCCTGCTGCAGATTCAGTTACAATAAACCAAATCTTCCCCCAGTTCTAACTTTGTTGTAACTCTGCTGTCTAATGTTAATGAAGTCACCTAACCCTCCCTTCTAATCTGTGCATTAAACCTTATCAAAAATGTTGTTGTACAGAGAAAGCAATGAAATGGATCTGTATGATATACAATCTGCTCTACCCTTAACTGGTGTTGGAAGAAATATTACCCTCATTTTATTCAATGAATTTGGAAGCTGCTGCAGCACTTCTTCCTCCTCATATAAAGCAAGTAAAAAGAGAGGCAGAGCTGGGTTATATCTCTTCTAAAATTCTAGGATAAAGCCATCCAGTCCTGAAGCTTTTCTAGACTTGAGCTTATCAAAAACATTGCAAAACTCTGAGAAAGAAACTGGCTTTTTAAGAGATTCCCTATCTCCCATCCTAATGCAAGGAATATTACGTTTCTCCAGAAAGAGAGATGCCTCTTCTTGTAGATGATCAGCTGTCAGCTGACAGATCTCTACACTATCAGATGTTAATTGTCCATTGGGGGTTCTTCTCGCTACAAAGTAGCAGAGGTGGTGGTATGATTTTGTGCTCAAGATCATATCATGGAGATGTGAAGGAATCCTTCTGAATAGGAAGGACGGGGGGGGGACAAATCTGTGGGTTGTAGGGACTAACTATTCTTTGGATCTCTGAAAGTACCTTTTCAAAGAGAATATTTTTAACCATTGAAATGCCAAATTGGAATAAGTGGTGAAGAAGGAATCCACAGAACCATTCAAGAAAGGCTGGGACTGGTGAATTAAAGCTAATGGGAAAGGTAAGATGGGAGACGAGAGAAAATGTTAAGGAAATTAAAAGGGTGGACCAAATTGGATTACTGTGCTTTGATTTACATGGAAGCAGACCTCCAATATTTTTCAAAATACAGTCCTTTTGGAGTTTGGAGGAATCTTCTCTGTTCTGAGGCACTTGCACACTTTTTAAATTATATGATCTGTAAGACTTAATGATTTTTATTCATTTTTATAATGTTCCATAAACAGAATTTGCTTTCTTTTGTACTGTATTTTTTGGAAAATCTCTAATCATGCATTTTATATGTATATATTTAGGCTGAATATATTTTATTTGTTTTATTTTATTTCATTTATTTATTTTTACATTTGTTAACCGGGAAAATCCAGCTGGACCATTTTCAGTGGATGCCAGGGGAGAAAAGCTCCACAATTAACATATAGTAAGTAGTTAATACAATGAGAAATACACAGAATGAAAAGACAGCAGATTAATTACAAGCAGAGACATTCAAAAATGTGTTCTCATATAGTTCACAGACATTGCAGGATTGAAATATTATTAGAATAACCTTTACAAAAAGGTAGACTAGACATGACTACATGTGCTATTTTTAACTAGCAGTGTATACAGTTTAAAACAGTTCACATTTTCTAGTAAGTGTACACTGAAAGAAGTACAATGACCAGTGCAGCTTATTATAAGTATGTATAGATCTATATATATATGTATATATATATATATATATATATATATATATATATATATATATGTGGGTCTACTGCATTTCATTGAATAGAACGTATTCGAAAAAGAGCAGTAGACTGCTCAGTTACGCGGAAGTGCACTTATTCAACAGTGCACTTTCGCGAACTCAGCTTCTACGAATGGATCGCACCACAGTGGATATATATGTGTGTGTGTGTGTGTGTGTGTGTGTGTGTGTGTGTGTGTGTGTGTGTGTGTGTGTGTGTGTGTGTGTGTGTGTGTGTGTGTGTGTGTGTGTGTGTGTGTGTGTGTGTGTGTGTGTGTGTAAAAAAGTGTACATTCTAATTGGAGTTGTGTGGAGGAGGAGGAGAAGAAAAGGTATAGCGATTGTCATGTGATACATGGGCAGATCCAGGTTTTCCTGAGATGTGGTTTGAGTAGTTTTTTGAAGTTTGTGTTTGTTGTTGCAGAGGTCATATTAGTGGGGAGATTGTTCCATTTTGTGGCTTTGATGTGGGAGTATAGGGCTTTACCTGCAGTGTTGCTTGCAGTTGTAATACCAAGGAGAGGTTTATTAGATGAGCTGAGAGGGCGACTGGAAGAGTAAGAGGTTAGTAGTTGCTTTAGGGCTGGAGTTTTCTCTGGGTAGTTTATGATGTTAAGGCATAAATGAGTTGTTGGTAAGTTAGAAAGTTGAATTTAAGTCAATGTTATGCTTTTCCATACAACCATTTAAACATACTTACCACTTTGTTATACTATCTAAAACCAAGGACACAAGGAAATTGGGGGTAGCATTCTCTTTTCTCAGACTTCAACATGTTTATGTATCTTATCTAAGACATATAATACTGAGAGTACCACCTTGAGGATTATCATTTTTAATTTTACCTTCAAGAAAATATTCCTACATATATTTTTCTTTTGTCCAACACTCAGTGCTGCAAGAAAAGCTCATTATAAAGCTCTTATTTTACCTCCCTGAAACTATCTTGTCATACTGACCAACTGTCTGATATCGCTAACTGCACCATTTGTTTTGTCACTTGCACCCCTTTCATTGTTTGTGTGAAGGTGGAGTGACACAGTTGTCATCAAATCTGACTCTGAATTTGCATCATTGCACTCAAATTTGAGATTGGCCAGTAACCATTGACTTTATATGAGACAATCAAATGTCAGGATGCCTCTTACTGTTATCAAGATGATTGGTACTGATGAGGTACAAATCCTACCACTGTGATGTAATAGCAAAAAAAGTGCATGCAAGTCTGTTTCAATAATTCGTTTACAAAGCACATCTGGGCTTCAAGAGCATGAAGGGAATATTAACTGCTGTTCAGGGTATGAGCTTCCAACCTCCACACCCAGAATGGACTGTGCTCAGGTCACATACATTGCTAAGTCTTTGTCCTAGCATTCCCAGTTGCCTGTCTTACCATTTTCTCTGTGAACAAATGTCTTCAAGTGACCCTTTATCTACAGTAACTTTCTTTCACACAACTTACTTGCACACTCACACACACACTTCCCAGGAAAGGCTGACAACATTCTACAGTTCTCTACAATCCTGGCATTGCAGTACTGCCATCACTATGAGTTTTAAGGCCAGAGACTCTTACAGGCATCTCTTAAATCAAGCCAAATATGAAATACACCAACTGATATTTCTTTCACTGGTTGTAGGCCTTAAGCAGTCTAATTGATGATGTGTGCCATACTAACCAACTATGCAAATAATGGTTACCCTCATGTAAGATAAAAAACAGTGCCTAAATATACTTATAATAAATAATAAATGCAAACCACAAGAGCTTAAATAATAAAGAAACTAGAACAAATACAGAGTGAAAAATATGTCGGTGGAACACAGGAAAACTAATAAAAGGCAATAAACACAGACAGGATGCATGCCAAAAAATCGAAATTCTAGATATCTAAGTTCCTTGGCTCAACTGTACTACAGAAATACTGGCCTTGGATTAATAAATGACTAGTAATTACAGATGGTTCCACACAAACATGACAGCATCATCATCTCTCTCTAACAACTTGTCTTTGTACACAGTTATATAACATGTCTTTTCCCCATCTCTCAATGCCCATGACATCATCATCCTGTTACTTGAGAAAATAAGTAGCTAGAGTAGTCCACTCCTTTGATATAGCAATCATAGTCCTTGTGAGTATGCATCCACATCTGTTTCTCTTTAGTTCTGACTTCACCCATGTATCTTATGACCATCAGCAGTTATGGCCTAGATAGAGGACCGTTCCTGATCTTATATCTTTATTTTCTGCATTAGCAAGCAAAGACAACAGATCTGTGAACCAAAAAAAAAATGCTTTTTGTTTTCTGATATTCAGAAAGTTGAAAAGCCACGTATTTTTCAATCCACAAGGACAACAAAAGAAAAGAAGAAGACGGACAGAATGCAATACACATTTAACTGTTCCATGTAACCTGACGTTACCCATTACTATATAGCACATGTTCGTTTAGCCTTGCATTACACGTGACTTCACACTCTGTTCCACTCAACATATCTGTATTAGTTACAACATCATGATGATGTCATCAAACTTGTTCTTGCAATAATATAAAAACAAAAGAAGAAAAACTGAATACCACCATTTTTAAAAGTTACTCTCTGTCTGTCTTTTCTCAGTTAATAAGTTTATTTCTGCTAAGGAAAGATGCATTATTAAAGGAATACTGAAGATACTGGGCCTTCAGTGAAATACTTTATTGGGATGAAGAAAAGTTTCCAACTCTGTCCTATTTTACCTTACAACATTATGTCACCTTTCAAATAATGTTTCAATAAACTCACCTAACTAATCATATCATCCAAACAATTAAATCATTCACTTTCTTAACTGATAAGGCATACTCACAGCAGAATTAAACTTCATTGGGTTTTAGGTTTTTAAAAGTAATTTTTAGTTGAATTCTAGAGCAGTGGTGCACAACGTCCAGCCCTGGGGCCAAATCCGGCCCTCAATGCAACACCATCCGGCCCCCAGAGAATAACCAAAAATTTTAAAAAAAGTGAAAAAATGCTATGCCTTACTCCAGTCAAGCAAACTTTCCAGTCACGTGCTTACTTACATAATTGACTGCAGCTGTGCACACCTCTAATTTTAGCTGTGGAACTAACTATTCTTTATTGTTTATAACTTGTAGTTTGTAAACAGTAGTAACTTTCTGCAAGAGTTTGTAATAAGTCATGGCTGCAAGCCAGAATAAAGTTGAATGCAAAGTCGATGTTGAAAACAGGCAATTTCATGACTGCTGTCTTAAGTAAAAATGACAGTCACCTGTACCTATTGCTAATGCGCAACAACTTACTATGTTTTGAGGTGGCCAACAGATGCATTAAGAATTCATATAGTGGCCCTCCCCACAAACAAAGTTTTGCACCATTGTTCTAGAGTAATCAATATTGCATTATCATCAGCACCATGGACAGCACTACTCATTGTCTATGCTTAAAGCTTAAAAGGTAATTCAGAAGTTATGTTACAATCTCCTAGTTGAACAGTTAAACTTTATGAGCATATTGGCTACACTTGTTGTTAACATCTCTGAGAGTTTTAAATGCATGTTCCTTTAGCTTCCATTTTGTTCTTATTCTATTTTTTTTTTTTTTTTTTTTTTGCTCATTTCATTCCTCAGTTGCTCCCCTTAACCATCTTAGAGATATGCCTGCCCACTTGGTTACCCACACATTGGTGATAATGCAGTATAGCCCTTTACTGAGAGGGTCCTCCACAGGAAGAAACACATTGGTTCTGGTAGATTCTTGTAGTACCGTATACTATGACTGAAATGGGACTAGGGCTGAGAATCATCATACCATGTCCAGCTGAGGTATTTTTTGAGTTTATACATTATCCCCTCTCTGTGTGTTGGTTGATGTTCCTCTGTATGTGTGTATGTGTGTGTGTGTGTGTGTGTGTGTGTGTGTGTGGGTGTGTGTATATGGAAGCTGTGATGGTGGCCATGTCATTTTAAACCTATTGAAACAAGAATATTAACAACTATGATGACCATTTAATTTTATCTGCACAGAAACAAGAACATGAACACCTTATTTTATAGGCAACAGCCATTTATTGATATTGTTGTTTGTCTATTTATTTGTTAACCAGGCTAGAGCACTTATTCACATGGATTGTTTTCAGCTTCAGCCCAGGACTGAGGCAAACAAATGTTAGGTATGTAACCTAAAAATTTCTTTCACAGCTAAAAACTACATATTTAAAGAGGCACAATGCATAATCCATGTCTTCAATGTACTGCATAAGGAAAGTACATCTTATTAAGCTCCTGAGCTGTTTGTTTGTTTCAGTGATGAATAATGAGCTAAAATATCCAGAGACAGGTAGAGGGATTACAATGGGTTGCACACTGTATTATGACAGCAGTGAACTGCAAAGATGCATTCCTCTGCAGAAATTATTTATGTATGTATTCATTAATGTTATCACAGTCAAACATCTCAGGTGTTTACTCACAATAATGCAAGTGACTACAGAAATTATTTATGTATGTATTCATTAATGTTATCACAGTCAAACATCTCAGGTGTTTACTCACAGTAATGCAAGTGACTACAATTGATGATCATGTGTGTGTGTGTGTGTGTGTGTGTGTGTGTGTGTGTGTGTGTGTGTGTGTGTGTGTGTGTGTTAGCAAATGACCATTGGCAATGATGTAATATATAGCATTGACGTCTCACAGCACATGGTTCTCTGGTTGACTGTTTGGTTGTGATTCCTTCCATGTAGAGTTTACATGTACTCCCTATCTGCATGTTTGCTTTATACAGATGTTTTGGTTTCCTCTCCCAAACCCTTATGTATCTAGAAGTATGCCTGCAGCCATATATGATTTTCCTTTCATCTTAATCTCTTTTTGGAGGGTTAGGGAAGCAGACCTTTTTCCCAGATAGAATTGATACAATATAGTTTACTGGGAACTATTATTTTGTTAGTTTTTGAACATTAAGTTTCAGATGCAACTTATATTCCTAGAAGCAAAAAAATAAGACAGAATTTATTTCTTTACTTATGATTTTTGTTCAGGCCATCATTGGATGAAAAGGTTATAAAAACTCATAAGATGCACCTCAGAGCATCTTAAACAATAAGACTTCTGGGTACTTAGTGGCCCACAGGTCTCCAGCTTAATTAATTTACTTACTTTCCACTTATTACAATGGGGTCTTGGCTGATTAGGGTATGTTAAAAAAGTGGAAAAAGACCTTAAAAGGAAGACAAAACTGTGAAAAAAATACAACACAGCACTGGGAGCTATAATACAATGTAACTGACATATTCAGTACATTGAAGACACAGAATATTTCTAATGTCACAGCTCAGCAAATGAAGTTTGGCAACAAACTAAGTTGTCCCTGGACATCTTCATTGGGGGTGGGGTTAGGTTAATATTAGAAGGAGTTAAGTGGGTTGGGGAGGTGAAAGGGTTAAGTGGAGCCAGGGATGATTGGGAGGAAGTGAGATAATGATGGGGAGGGGCTTAACAGGTTTAGTCATGTGTAGTTGGGTTAAGCAATCACATTTTGGCATGAACTTGCTAAGGCAAGTTGTTCGTCCGAGACGACCTTTAGGTGTTTCAGAGAACAGGTAGGCCATGGGTCAAGAGTAGTGGGACAGTTATAACAGGTGGGTGGTCTATTTATATATAAAAAGGTTACTTGTGATGAGGAAAGATGGTTCTATGGGCTTGTTGATCCTGGGGAGAGCAGGTAATGGTTAATGGGGTAAGGTTATTGGTATGGATGGTATTTAGAGCAAAGGGTCGAATTGACATTACGAGGCACGTTGTTTGTGAGGGATTATGCTTTCTCTTTGGTTGGCAGCTTAGCTGAGGCTAGTTTCACAGTCTATTGCATCGGTGACTGTTCATTTGGTGAGGTGTGGTAGTTTCTGCCATCCCTGCTGTTTTTTTTTTTTTTTTTGTTAGGCCTCATTGTTAGTAGGGCAAAACTGGTAATTTAGTAGGCAAATAGCATTTACACCAGAGTTACGAGGGGTATTCATCTCGCTAAGCGTTTTGCCACTGTAACCATTTTCTGAGGAATTTTCATCTAGGGAAGCCATGCGCGGCATTTCAAGGGAGTTAAAATAATGGCTCCGACTGTGCATGAGTGGTGTTGCAATAACCGCCGGTGGAGAGTGGCAGTAATAATGGTACAGCTTTTCTGCAGATGAGGGACGTGTAGAAAACAGACTTCACAGTCCTGATGAATCTGGTAGGAAGGCACTATTCATTTGACTTCACAGTTAAAATAAGTATACAAAAAAAAAAAAGCTGATATGAGGTAAGATCAGTCTTTAGGTGGTACCTCCATGTCAGCTTGTACTGGAGTCTTCAAATAGTCACAGCCCTGTTTCAGTTCTGTTTTTAATTTTGGGATCATTGGTGTCGGGGGTCTAAGGCATTCATCCACTGAGTCATGTTGAATACATTGTTGTGGTGGGTCTTTGTTGCGGTGGTCTTGTTTGCTGGATATATGAAGAAAAGGAAGAAAAAGATACTAGTCAATGGTGGTGATATGGGTTTTGGTGAACTTCCCGGGGTTGGGGGTTTGGTTCTCCCAGTATGCAGCATGAATGTTTTTTTCTGACTCCTTGTCCAAGGCGGTTGATGGTGGTGACAGGGCCTTGTGTTGCGTGACTTCAGTTGAGCCGCTTGTGGTTTCGCGGGCTGGGGGATTGTGTTCCCCGATGCTCATGTGTGATGAAAAAAAAAAGGAGCTGTGTGGTGCATCTGTGGTCCAGGCAGAACCTCGTTCTGGCAGTGTTTGATGGAAGGCTTTAGTTATTTAGTGACTCAAGGGTTCCCAGCATGCAAAGTTTGGAAAGTAAGAATAAAAGTCATACAGACACACCTGGCTGCAAGGTGCATTCAGAGCAGATCCTGCTACATAGGTGTGATATTAGGATATATCTGAGTTATGCAAGTCAACAACTTAGCCATAAAATGATGAACCTGATTGAATCAGGTTAGGTCAGAAGTTATGCAATAATTATAAGTACTTTTTATTTTATTCTGGAGAGTTATCACTACTTGTGAATATTGAAGAGTACAGAGTGCTCCTTTAAAAAAAAAATTCTACTAACATTTTCTTTTATTCTTTAAATGCATCTTATATGTCAAACTGCAGCACCCTTGGACCATGAGCTGTAAATTATCTTACTATTTTTTATGAATGAATTTAAAAAAAAAATACATTTACCCAATCTATCATACAAGCAGTGAAACGGTCCTTCAAGTTTAGGCAATATTGCAGGCAGTTTTCCAGCTCACGCAAATCTGTGATGAAGGTTCCAGTTGTTTTAACTAACTTTAGAAAGAACTTTAGAAAGGATAGGCATAAAAGGAGAGAGAAAAAAAAATGGCAAATGAGGTTTGTCTTCCTGATAACATGTAGAATGTGATCTGGATGTTAATTCCCAATAAGATTCCAAGAAAGTCATCCTCAAATACAAGTAGGGTTAAAAAGATTCTGCAATAGACAACTATTTACATTAAAAGCTAGTATTCATATTTTTAATCTTACTTTGCTAAAGATTTTGTGATATTTAGTTAGTGAAGACCTAAAAATAAACTGGTTCAAACATATTATATAGGATGGTGTTGATAGAGTGTGACGTTGCACTTGTTGGTTGTAGTTTAAGATATAAGGTGACATATATGAACTATAAGCATCTATTTAATTTAAAACATATAGTTAGATAGCTTGATAGATGGATAGATAGGCTAATAGATATATTTGGGTTAGAAAGACTTAAATGTTGAACATGAACTGTGCAACAGGTGCATTTGCTTGCTTACTAATGAGTTGTGGGAGTTCTTTCCTTTTCCCTTAACTAATTAGCTCATTTTATAGTATTCTTTATACAGTTGTGTGATGGCATGTTACTTTTCCCTCTAGCTACTCATGCTATTTGAATTGCATACTTAACTATAAAGGCTTGGTTTAAAAAAAAAAAATGTCTGTGTACAGCTGTCATTTGTTGTGTGCTGGATACCCTACTATCCTGATTTTGAAGTACAGCTGCTGTTTTGTTAGCTCTTTGTTGTAGAAAATACACAACATAAAGGCAGGAACCAATGTTTTTTGTACGTAAAATACTGTTTCCATATTATGTTGGTTAGTGTGCCTCATTTGGGGATGGAAGGTTACGAGCTAGGCAGATGGCTTTACAATATAAGTTAGCTTGGCTCATACAGGGCTCTATCTGATGTTGTCTGGAATTGCAAGGTTACCTGGGTTGTGGATAATGATAGGTCCTTTCATGTGTGGAGTTAGGTTTTTACATACTCGACTGGTAGTTAAATTTACTTGGGGTATTTGATAGGGTCATTGGATGCATAGCTTCATTTATGGCTGCTTTGTCATAGATGGGAGTGGCGGTGGCATATTTCTTCCCAGGTTGGCAGGATAGGTTGTCTATGAAGATGCCTTGGAATGTGTGACCTATTTTGGATGTTTTTCATGTCTTTTTCTTTCATGCAAATGGGGCCTTGGAACATTGTGGCTGTAATTTGGAATAGGTGGGTATATAGTGGAGACTGCTTGTTACTATCAGAGGATTTAATTTTGTCCTTTTCTTTGTAGATGGTGGTGTGCCGAGTACCAGCTGTGGCGATACAGTGAATTTGCAGATGATGGAAGCAGTGGCGAGTGAGGAGGTTACACAAGGGGAACACAAGTGGGTAACAGTTACTGATGGAAGTAAGTGGATTTCAAAGTTGTTGAGTTTTGGTAGAGGATTTTACACTGCTAATCAGAGAAGGACAGGCATTTTGAGGTTTTATATCAGGGTTAATGGGTTGTACAATTTGTTCTATTAATCGTTAGTATGTTAGATTAACGTTGAAAGTTGTTCCTGTTTTTGGGCATTTGTGTTCAGTAGTAAAAGGGAGCATGGCCATTGGCCATAGGTAAGGGTTTGATGGGGTGGCAGGGATCCTGGTCAGTGCCTCCATGTTAAGTAATCATGGTATGTGTGCACATAGAATTTATCATTCTTTCTTTCCTTGCAGATTGCTGGAGTGCAGAAAGCATCATGTGCTGGCTTGAAAAGAGGATTTGAAAGGTGATGTTTTTGATAGGATGAACACTATTGCCACTTAAACAGGACACAAGGAGAGTCTGAGTAATCATCTTAATAAGGCATGTTTGAGCTCTGTGTTTAATTACTGGGAGCTGATTATTGCATTGGTATAGGAGGCAAGTAAGGAAGAGTTAGGTAAGGGGGCCAAAGGGGGAAACTGTCCGGGATGGTTTATGGGTAGTGTGGGGATCCCACGGGATGCATAGGGTCATGATGTTCATAGAAGCACAGGAACTTATTAGGCTACAGCTCTATAGCTCCTGCAAGCCAGTGAAGTTCAATCCTTGCTTTCTTGGAATCTTGGGTGGTTGTATTCACTCATCTAGTTGTTCAAACCGTATGTGGGGGAAGGGATAAGGAAGTGTTTTACATGATGCTGGAGTTTATTCCTAATGGGTGGCATCTTGGGGTGACAAATTTGTCTCTTGAGTAGGTAGTGTTAATGTTACATACCAGGTTAAGGTTTTACAGAATAGCACAAGGATCATTTCACTTGGGGGTTGGGTGAATTTTGTAGATAAGGTTTTAGTAAGCATTTATTTATTTTTATTTATTTATTTATTTACATTTGTTGACCGGGAGTGTCCGACTGAATGTAGGTCCATTTTCAGTGGAGGCCAGGGAGAAAAGCTCCACAGTTAAAATAAACAGACAGTAGTTACATTGGATTACATAGCGATTAACAATTTAACATAGCAATTACTTACAACATATTTACAGATGAAGAACATAGTACATCAACAGACAACTAGAATCTTTATCTGTGAAGTATATAACAGACATTAACAAATGTTACAATAAGAAGTTCCTGCTGTATAATAAGTACTAGGCTTATGAGCATCTGAGCTTGTTATAATCAAGGTAGTTAGTGGAGTGGAAAGAAAGGTAGTGGTTGGATGGGGTGGATGATATTAGAGTGGCAGTTGCAAGGACATAGCCAGCAGGTTTTTAGGTGCACTTTTAGTAAAGTTTTGAAGTGGGTATGAAGTGAAGCATGGTAGGTAGATGGCTGTGTTGGGGCAGTTTTAGAAACTGGGTGTGTTACAAGGGAGTTAGACTGTATAAGGAAGCCTGGTTGCAGGATAAGGCAGCAGTAGGATACTAGTGGTATAGGTAACATAAGGAAAGAGTTTTTTTGGGGAAAGGCTAGGGACAAACGGGGGTTAAGAATGGTTTGGTAATGAATGAATTAGGGGTGTTTATGGCTTGGCACATACAGTATTTCATTGCAGAGCATAGGTGAGTTTTCAGGAACTTTTGGAGTTAGACTGTTCCCTACATTAATGGAGTTGTTGCACATACAGAACTGGGTAGTGGGGGGCTAAGGTGATATGCTACAGTTAGCACTTGGGTGTGAGACTTGTTACTAATTGTTTGACTGGGTGCCGTCTTGAGTTCATGAGGTTATAGTTTGTGGTTTTGTTGTGGTTATAGGCTGTCAATACATTCAGGTTGATCCATGATTTCAGCTTTGAAGGCAGCGGGCTAAAAGGGTATGTGTTCTTTTGGTGTGAATATTCTGGGTTACAATGGGGTCGCGGTAATCCTACTTTATGTAGTTTCATTAGGGTGTGTTTCAGTGATGGCATGGCAAAGGGGTTTATAACGGGATTCTAAGGTGCTTTACTGATGATGGGTACACCAAATGATGTTTGACTTGACCCTTCCCTTTATGGGAAGTGGATTGAACAATTTTGGGTAGAAGGGAGGGGGAACAGCCTGGTCAGGCTTGTTGGCAGAGAAGAGGGATAGGCTTTCCCTCTTCTATTCCCCCTCTAATGTCTGGAGGTTCATTTCAAGAATCTGGGGAAAGGAAATGAGTAGTTGGAGGAAGCTTGCTGAATAAATAAGCAAGCTGAGGTAAGGATGGTGCTTATTTGGTGGAAGGTAATTAAATGGATGGTGTATGAAGTGAGTTGGGATGCTGCTTCATAAGTAAAGTAAGCGAGTAGAGGTATGGACCCTGCTTGTTGGGCAGGGTGAGTAAGTACGCTACCCTGATTAACATTGTAATGAATGGTATAAGAAATTAGATGGGAATGCTGCTTCATAAGTAAAGCAGTGAGTAAAGGTATGGACGCTACTTACTGAGGCAGGATGAGTAGGTACACTGTCCTGATTAACATTACAAGGATATTATATTGTATTTAGAATCAATTATGTCATGAATAGTTGTAATTAATAAAGTTGGTGATCAAAACTATGTTATGGAAATTTAATAAAGGTCGTCAAATGTCATTTGGTGTGATGTGTTTTATTGAAGTGGACCGGGACAAATGGAGTGAGGCATTTTGTTATGATAGCTTGAATTTTCTTGGAACTCTGCACATGTATGTATGCATGGAGTTCAAAACAGCTAAAAGAATACAGTTCAGAAAGTCAAATATAATTAAATAATAGTCAATTTTCAATCAGTAAATGCCAGCATTCTTTCCTTTTGTTTTCTAGTTGGGAGGGGGTGTTGTAACTCAGTGACCTGTACCACAGGGTGCACTGGGACCACTGTGGGCTTGTTGTCTAACATTTTAGGAAGAGACTTTCAAAATGAGTACAGCAGCCAATGGGTGAAGGTGCTTACTTGTTAGAATTTGAATAATTAGAATTAAAATAAGAAATCAGTTGTTTGTCTGAAAGAGAGCCATTTCGCTTTTTCAGTTGTCTGGCAGTTATGTTTGTATAGGGTCTGATGAATCTGTGGGAAATGGTTTGGATAACTCAAACAATTGTGATGGGGGCTGCAGCTAGTAGGGGTAGGCCACATTCAGTCTAAGAGAATAGGATAGCTTTCCCTATGACTAGTCTTTCAGGGGAAAGAGATTATCCTGGACCAGATCCAAAAGTAGTTCATGTGCTGCTTTTTTCAAGAGAAGCTGAAAATTCAGTGAGGTGTCAAACCAGATGTCTATATTTTAAAAGAGGTAACATTTTCAATAGGTGAGCAGTTTAGATCCATGATTTGCAAAGTGTTGTGAACTTTAGAGAATTCTACTTAAAACCAATCATCATATATTTTGTTTTGGATAGCTATGGTTTACTATTTTGCTTTATAAGTTTATACAGAATACTAGAAGTAGTAACTACAGTTTTACAACAGTTTGCAAACTGTTTGGGAAAAACAAATCAGAAAAGTTAATAACCTAATAAAGTTTTACAGGCATTATGTGTAAACACAATTCAAGACTCTCTCTCTCTCTCTCTTTCTGTATTAAAACAAATAATAAATCATCGAGGACAGCAACAAGTGCCTGGTAAAGATGGGAGTATCATATTGACCCATGGAGAAAAACTTCTGTTTCTTAGTAATTCACTCATTTTTAATACAGAAAGAGAGCAACAGAGAAAGAAACAGAAATGGGGAAAGAAAGAACAAGAGGGAAAGAAAGAACAAGAAGGAATGAAAGAACAAGAGTGAAAGAAAGAACAAGAGGGAATGAAAGAAAAAATCCTCAGCTTTCACCGGCTAACATCTAGCTGTATTCAACTGGATGTATAAGAGAATTTAAGTACCTTTATCTGCACTTTTTTCAAATAATACAGTATTTAAATTGATTTAACTGTGTTGCATGAATATTAACTGAACTGGAAGTTTTGACTCTGTTCTTCAGTTAGTGCTTGCTTGAATTTTATTATCTGTTAGTAATTGCAGGTGTGGGGGTAGCCACATTTTTTGATTTCCCGTCATTGCCAATTGAAGTGGTACAGGCTGAAATATTTTCTGCTTAAAAACTTCAGCTTTGGCCGGCTAAGATCTAGTTGTATTCAACTGGATGTATAAGAGAATTTAAGTACCTTTATCTGCACTTTTTTAAATAATACAGTATTTAAATTGATTTAACTTTGTTGCATGAATATTAACTGAACTGAAAGTTTTGACTCTGTTCTTCAGTTAGTGCTTGCTTGAATTTTATTATCTGTTAGTAATTGCAGGTGTGGGGGTAGCCACATTCTTTGATTTCTGTCATTGCCTATGTAAGTGGTAAGGTTTGAAAATTTTTCTGCTTACAAACCTCAGCTTTGGCAGGCTAAGATCTAGCTGTATTCAACTGGATGTATAAGAGAATTTAAGTACCTTTATCTACACTGTTTTTCAAATAATGCAGTATTTAAATTGATTTAACTGAGTTGCATGAATATTAACTGAACTGGAAGTTTTGACTCTGTTCTTCAGTTAGTTTTCCTACCTACCCTTCCTGTTTCTGTTTTGGTGTTAATCTTAGTGGCTTTGAAACTGCCCGCCTCTCTTGTAAATTTGTGTTTAGATATTCCTTCTGGGCCCATCTCATTTGCTCACTCAACTGAGTGCAGTGAGATCATATTCTGATTTCAGGCACTCCTACTGTGTACAAAGAGAGCATCTGGGAAAGAGAACAAAAAAAATGTTAAGCTTGTTTCCTGCCTTTCCTGTTAAGTGGTCTAGACTGTTTGTAGGCTTCTGAGCCCCCAAGCCCTTCTGGGTTGGAGGGAAGCCTTCTAGCTTAGTTTTGTTTCTTATAACTAGCCAGTTTTCTAGTTTCAGCACTCAAATCTGTTTCTTTGAACTCAGCACTTGTTCAGAACTCATTGTAAGCACTACATAAGCTGCAAATTACTACAGCACTCAACTTTCGTCACTTGTCTAATGGAAAGCAGTTTCTAGTACTTAATAAATAAGCACTTATACAGGCATGTCTAAAGGTCAGCTCCCAGTGATTTCTCTGGTGTACCTGATGAATCTGGGCATCTTGAGGCAATGCAGGAATTGCCTCATGTACATAGACAACCCTCTCCTCCTACCACCCAACACTACAACCTGTGAGAAATGCACTTATATAGCCAAACTGGAAGCAAAGCTCTCTTCACCCAAGACTGGACTAGACAGTCAAGAGGAGAAGGTAAACACTTGCACCACACCACACTCATCACATAGTCCCTCAAAACCTACACCACCAAAACACACACATAGAAACACAAAACACACACCTATATTCACAGAGGCTCTCAATAAAAACCTGCCCAAGCATCAGGGACACCCAAAGCATTAACGCAAGCAAACTCCACCCCCCAACACAACCCAAATGACACATCGCCCACAAACTCAGTGTGTCACTCAACCACAGCCCATAAGTCATAACAACGTACCCAACACTCTAGTCATAGGTGACTCTATAGTCAGGCACACTGATGTTCCACTCACTAGACTAAACAAGGAGAAAGGTACTGGCAGCTGCCTGTCAGGTGCCAGGATCTGCCACATAACGCATGCACTCAGGTCACTCCACAATAAGTACAAATATGACACTGTCATTGTCCAGGTTGGTGTGAATGACCTGAGACGTATCTCCCTGGACTACATGAAAAGAGACATGTAGGAGCTCTCCGATCTTGTATCTCAGGCAGGTATGACCCTAACCCTGAGTAGCATCCTGCCATCACCCAGAATGATACCACAGTACAAGGACAGAATGATTGAATTCAACAATTGGCTAAGCTTCTGGTATCGTTCTAAGGGGATCCAGTATTTGTCTACCTGGGACGACATGATCGACAGACCATGATGCTTTGCCAGAGATGGCCTGCACCTGTCACCTTTAGGATTCCGGATACTGGCTAAGGCTCTTGCCACCCCTATAGTGCCTTTTTTAGGCAAGGTTCAAATGACAAATTCACCACTGTAACAGGTACAAATAAGCAAAATCTGAGGGTAATGCTACTCAATGCAAGAAGTCTAAACCTCAAAATGCACTCACTCGAGGCACTCCTTAAAATGGAGAACACTGACATCTGTACAGTGAGAGAGACCTGGTTCAAAGCTCCAGAGAACACCTCTGCATTACCAGGGAACAATTCATACCACACCTTTCGGCCACCTAACCCAGAACGAAGCACTAAAGGCGGAGGTGTGTCCATATTCATTAAGGATATCCACACCTCCAGGCTAGTTGCACAGCATAATGCATCCAAGATTATCCAAGTGCAACTAACTCTGGGCAAGACCTCAATCCAAATTGTAGCTTGCTACAGACCCCCCACCATGCCCCAGGATTCACACTCCTCATTTCTTGATACACTGGAAAGTATTAGGGTACAACCCAACACCCTAATAATGGGCGATTTCAACTACCCCACCATTAACTGGGAAAACTACTCATGCACCAACTCTTTTGCTCAACATTTTCTAGAATTCATAAATTCCAACGCCTTGGATCAACTTATTCACGCCCCCACCAGGGGCAGCAATATCGTAGACCTGGTCATTACCAACATGGGAAACCGGTGTTCCACACCAGAGGTCAATTCCTCGTTGGTCAGATCTGACCACAAGCTAATCAACCTAGACATCCACATCCCACCCCCACCCCCAATTAGGGAAACCATCGTAAAAAACTTCTCCAAAGCCAACTTCACACATCTTAAGACAGAAGTGGCAAACTTCATGACACCCATGCAGATGGACAATAGAGGTATGACTGTCGAATCCTACACAAAACACGAGTGCATGGATCATGCTATCCCTAATAGAACCAAGATGTTATCCTACAAAAAAAGGAAGCCAATCTGGTGGTCCTCTGCCATAAACAAACTCTACAACAGAATAAAGAAACTGTTGCAAAAAAGAGTAAAATCCCATGACTGGAGGAACTCCCTGTTCAGCCTCAGTAAGAAGCTGAGATCCCACTCCCTGTTCAGCCTCAGTAAGAAGCTGAGATCCCTCATAAAATCCTCCAAAGCTAGTTACGAAAACAAAATTGCCACTGACTCTAAAGACAACCACAAATCATTCTATAGCTATGTCAAGAATCAAAATGGGAACACTCAGATCTGCTCTGAGTTACAGCACAATGGCACTAAATATACAGATAC
This sequence comes from Protopterus annectens, assembly GCF_019279795.1. Classification (NCBI taxonomy): domain Eukaryota; kingdom Metazoa; phylum Chordata; order Ceratodontiformes; family Protopteridae; genus Protopterus; species Protopterus annectens. The sequence goes on from NC_056735.1 coordinate 122,374,367, forward strand.
AACTGATATTGCCAACATCCTAGCAGATAGGTTCAGTGCTAACTTTACCCCCCTCTCACCCCCTAGAGGGCCCATCTCTATACCAGAAGAATGCAAAGTTCCTATAATCACGGCTGCACAGGTAAAAAGCACACTCTCTAAAGCCAAGAACACAGCATCCATGGGACCTGACAATATCCCAGGCTGCGTTCTACACAAATTACAGAATGAACTGGCACCCTACCTAAGTACCATGTTCAATCATAGCCTCACCTCAGGCTTTGTACCCACTGAATGGCACACTATGATGGTTATCCCACTCCACAAAGGGGGAGCCACGATGGACCCCGGGAACTACCGCCCCATTAGCCTGACGAGCCTGGTCTGCAAGGCCATGGAACGTATCATCATGGAACTCATAAACAAAGACATTGGTAATCTCCAAACTCTGGACCCTACCCAGTTTGGATTTGTAAAAGGCAGATCATGTCTCCTAAACCTGATTGACTTCTTTGAAGCAGTCACCAAAGCCATAGATGAGAGTAAAATGGTTCACACAGCTTATCTAGATCTCGCCAAGGCTTTTCAACACCATCCCCCACTCTGGAATTATAGATAAGCTCACTAAACTAGGTATAAATCCCTATGTCACAAGATGGGTTGCCAACTGGCTCATGGACAGAACCCACATTGTGAAAGTAGCGGATTCCAAATCCGACATCAGACCAGTGACAAGTGGAGTACCACAGGGTTCAGTCCTGGGTCCTCTACTGTTTGGTATCTACTTCTCTGAAGTGCAGGCCAACACAGAAGGTCTTTGGCTAACAAAGTTTGCAGATGACTGCAAACTAGGAGCCATAATCGAAACTCCTAATGATGTGGACAAACTACAAAAGGGCCTCACTGAGACAGATACCTGGTGTCAAAGCCATGGCCTGAAGTTCAATGCCAAAAAGTGTATTGTCATCCCCTTTGGTAAAAACTCTGTACCCATGAACTCCCACATAGCTGGTAGTCTACTTAATGCTGAAAATGTGATAAGACACCTTGGGACACAGGTGGACAGTAGTCTCTCCTTTGATAATCACATCGCCACAGTGGTCAGGAAATCCTTCTATGTGGCTCATCTCATCACAAAAGGATTCTCAGACAGAAAAAAAGAGGTCATTGTTCCCCTCTACTCATCACTCATTAGAACCATTATAGAGTACAATGCCCCTTTTGGTATGTACCTCACAAGACATCTACAACAACTGAAAAGACCACAGAAATACCTCACAAAGAGGATTACTGACCTCAAACAGATGCCCTATGCAGACCGTCTCAAAAAACTACAGCTTTACTCCATCGCATATCACCTACTCAGGGGCGATCTCTGCCTAACATACAAAGCTATGTCAAACTCAGAGCTGTTGGACATGCTCCACTTAAAGAAATCCCAATCCCTCCGAGCTACACGCTCTAGGGACCTAAACCTTGTCACCACAATAAACCGAACATGCTGGAGGGATAGATTCCTGTCCCAGAGACTTCCCATACTCTGGAACAGACTACCTATCTATGTGAAACAGGGCTCCTCATTAGCACTCTTCAAGAAAAATCTTGATGATTGCATGAGAAATGGTAAATTCACCCCGGGGATCACACCTGTGGCTCTGCTTGACAGGGGCACAGGAAAATAATTTTCTTGTGTGACGAAAGCCAGGGTACATTTTTTGGCTAGGCTTGTATGGGCCCTAGGGCCGATAGCTTAGTACCTACCTATGAACCTATGAACGAAAGAACAACAGCGAAAGAAAGAACAAGAGGGAAAGAAAGAACAAGAGGGAAAGAGGGATGAAATAACTAGAAGATGGTCGAATCAAGGTTCGCTTAAGGAATACTTTATCACAGAATGTGGCATCATGAAGAGCAGCGACGGAAAAAGTGACTGAGTGAAGATGAAAGAAAGGATAAAGGGATACGTGGGATATATGAGGAGATGAGGCATTGTTAGGTGCATAGGGGCAGGCCTGTAACACTTATGAAGAATCAACAGGCTACAGGTGTTCTGTCATTGTCTTTGCATATTTATATGTAAATGGTTTGGATCCGCTTACCTGCTGCTGATAAAACAAACTTTTCTCTATAGAGATTACATTGAGATGTCCAAGATGGGGAAAGTAAGAAGGTAAATAATCTGGAAATGAGAAAGAAAGCTAAAAAGAACAAAAGAAAAGGCAAAAATATTCTTAAATAGTGGATATGACTGCCAAGATTTCTCTGCAGAGAGAGAGATATTACCATATTCTGACACTTAAAGGCAAACACTAACAATAAATATTGGAACTATGAGCATGTATTTTAAGAATTATTTCAAAATTGTCATGTAAATATAATTGTTTTATTGTGTGTTTTTGTTACATTGATCCCATGAATATTTGTTTATCATGCTAACGTGACTTACTCTAAGTTCATGTAGAAGTTCGACTTAGACCTAATGCATTATAATAAATTAGAACTTCAGTTTAGTAACTAAAAATGACTAAATTGCTTACCTAAGAAAGGCATTCAGTATTACAAAATAATAAAATGCACTATAGCATTAAAAGTACATAATATGCACAAATTTAAAAAAATTACAGGATTCAAATTTTAGAACAGGAAAATAAATCATAGGTGTGTTGGGGCATTTAGTTATGGACTTTCATGATGTAAAACTCTTAAATGTTAGTAAGACTGGATTAACAGTACTACTGCATATTAAAAAGCAAATAGCATGAGAGTTATAATAAATGTAAGTTGATCATCAGTTTTATTTGGGACCATGTTGGTTGTATTAAAATAATTTGATGACTTATTTGGTCCTTTATGACAGCCATTCAGCCTCAAGGACAGTTTGGTTATCAGCATGTCTGTTTTTGTATCTCCACTCATTCACAGAGGCCGAGTAGACCACTGGAGAAGTAACTGAACCAGAAAACAAGGTTTTGATTTCACAAAGTCATCCCTACATTTCTGGTGCAGTATTATATTTAAAGAATATACAAAAATTTACTAATGCTACAACATCGCTTAACCATACCCTATGTATAAGTAGGAAATACTAGTGGCAGAGGAACACACTTCACTTCATGTACTCTTACAGTCATATCAGAGACTGGTTAAAAGCCACAAAAGTAGAACTTTTTTCTTACACTGCTACAAAATCAAAAGTGATGTATGCATGCACCTGTTTTCTCTGTTACCATCAGATGTACAAGAATTTTTGCTCAGTCTAGGAGAAAGGATTCAGATGCACTAGCCATTTATTGTGTGGTTCTGAATATAGACAGAAGCGATCATTAAATACTTTAAAAGCAAACTACCTACTACTTAAGGATACAGCTTTTCCCTTTCATTGCTTGGCTGCCCTATTATTATTCTAGTCACTATGAAGTGGGAAGTATGCATTTTAAAGAAATTACTGTAAATTTACAGCAACTCTGCCTTTAAGGCTTTATACTCCTTCTTAAATATATACAGTTATGTTAATGAATTTAGTTTTCCAGTCACCCAAAACAAAGGTTTAATATAGGGATGTAACATTATAAAATTCATTTATATTATAAAGCCAATAAAAGTTATCCTTAGTCACTAACTAAAATATTTTGAAGTTGCACTTACAGACAAACATACATACACATATAAATAGACAGATGGATAGATAGATAGATAGATAGATAGATAGATAGATAGATAGATAGATAGACAGATATATAGATAGATAGATAGATAGATAGATAGATAGATAGATAGATAGATAGATAGACAGATAGATAGACAGATAGATAGATAGATATGAGTGTAAGGCTTATTTGCGAAGAATAGATTGAGTGAATATGTTTGGGGTAGTGGGGATTGTATAAATTAAATTTGCAGTTAACTTGCTGTTTCGTCAAATGGAAGTAGCATGAAGATATTGTATTATAGGTGAGTAGCCATGAATTTTTATTGTATTTTTGGGACAATTGGGCTTGGATCTTCTGTGCTTATATTTGAGAGGGTAGGATTAGAATAAGAGATTGGGAAGGGGATAGATTGATGGATGTTTGTATTTTAGTAAGGGCTACGTAAGGGTATAGAGTTAATGTTGTAAACATGTGATGCCATATGTTATGCATGTGTCTGAGTGTCTTGAGAAGTGGTACTGACAGAGAAAAGAATTCTTGGTAAGGTAATGTGCAGGGTCGGGTTAAAGGCACAAGCAGGGTCAGGGTTAGGCAATAGCACACGAGTAAGGTAGCACAGGGTATTATATAAACAGCACACTTTTTGTGTTAAACTATATTCATTACAAACTGTAATTAAGTTACACTGCCTAATCTATAGGCGTATACTCCATCTGCTGTTACATGCATTCTTATGAGGAAAAAAGGTCAGACATCTTGTGATTACTAGAAGGCAGTAAGCTTTCTCATGTGGTTCCATGAGGTGGGACTACTTACCTTCAGATTGTCTTCGGCTTGAAATGGAAATAGGTTATTGTTAGTCCTGGCTTGTAATGTCATTCTCTAATCAGCCACTGGCCAGTGTATGGGCTACTCTTCCTTACACTTAATCTTTCCCTGAAAGTAATGTAATTCTACCTGCTGGGACATTTCTCTAATTTTCACTTGATCTGCTTTATTTACAAAAATCTCTATACCAGTCTAGAGTAGAAGGAATCAATATGAATTCTTACAACAAATCCAAGACCTTCTGAAGGACCTCAAGACAACGACGGTAGATAAAATTGATAACTGCAGAGCAAAAGGGGGAAGGAAACACTGATTAAGAAGAAACTGCGTACAATATCCAGCACAAGGTATTTATATAGTACCTTTGCTTACAACTTCTAGGTAGGTGATTCTTTTCTGACTTCTAGTTATTGTCTTTGTAGAGTTTGCATTTTTTCTGCACATCTGAATAGAATTTTTTTCCAGATAAATCAGTTTTCTACCACCTTTCAAGGGTATGATGAGTGATAGCATACTGTGAATTATACCTGCATTTTCCATTTTCCATTCACATGGAGGGTCCAGGAAGTAAATAGTGCAGGAAGAAATAGCCAGGGAATTGTTATGGCTAGGCTTGTATAGGCCCCAGGGCTGATAGCCTAGTACCAACCTATGAACCCATGAACCTATGAACATGCCGACCTCTGAGAGGATTATAAAAGGACCGTAGACAACAGCTCACATATCTCATTAATTATATTATTTAGTAAATGAATGCCAAACATCAACCATAAAGCTGGCAGATGCACTGTTGTGGTTGGGTGTTTTAGATTTTCTCTTTCTACATTAATAAAGTCCCCTTTGATCCACCCTGTATTCGGTCCCTGATTTATGCTGATGGCATGGTCCTATTCCATGTCAACCATTCTCTCTCCACTCTTGAACTCACACTTCAGGCTAATTTTCATGCTGTCATTTAATGGATCAGTATTAAACAATTAAAACAAAACATTGCTATTCTGAAACTAGGGAAATGTTCATTTCTACCTCAAGTCCTCTAGAAAGCCTCAATCATCTGAACAACACTACTGAATATATTGCTTAATGCCTAGGGATATGGTTGGATCCCTTCCTAAATATTCATCTCCATCTGGACTACATACATGAGAAAATCAACTCTTACCTATTCTGGGCTAATAGGATCTCCCCTTTTCTTTCTAGCTCCCATAGGAATACTATAGGTAAAGGTACCTTACTGGTTCAACTAGACTATGGTCTCTCTCTGATAGCTACAACTTCTAAAAGAAATGTATCCACCATTCAAATCATCTCAAATACCATATACATATTCGTTGTTCTGTCGACAAGAAATGAACACAGTGTAAAACTATTATCAAAATAAGACCCCCGCCCCCACTAAATTCTAGACTATTTAGAGATGCACCAACATATAACCTTAGAAATCCTAACAATTCAGGTCATCTCCTCCAAACATAGCAAACTAAGCTTTAGTGCACAGACCATGCTTTCTCACTTCTTGGTCATAATCTGTGGAGATTTATCCCTTCTTTGATTAAAGATCATTTTTATTAACCCATATGCTATCATGACTAAAAGGATATTGCAGGACTCTAGGAAAATGCAACTGTTCCCTCTGTAAGCAGAAATGATTGCAATGTGAAAGAAATATACCGAGACAGTTCCAGTAGTAGTAGGAGTGACAGGAGCAGTAAAAAGAATTTACATCTGTACTTAAATATACTGTAGTACATGTAAACCCCACATGAACTGCAGAAAGAGGCAATTCTGGACACATTGCAGGTGCTGAAAAGTGTTCTCTTGGCTGACATCAAGGATTGAAATAATATTTATTTCATGAACTCTAGTTGCAGTATAACTTAGGAATGGTGCCCATTCCTGCCATGCTATAAGAAACCAAAAAGAGGGAATGATTCATATAACTTAATCTATTCCTACCCTAGTACCTTCTACATAGCTTGATCTGACATTACTTTTCATTATGATTCCTTCATCATGCCAACACTGATGTTCATTCTGTATGTACACACACACACACACACACACATATATATATATATATATATATATATATATATATATATATATATATATCGTGTTTTGTCAGCCACTCTGTATACAATGTCATGTAGCTACTGTTTTTATACCCTCAAGCTAACGTCAATATTCATGTTGTATGTAATACATGTATATATTACATTTTACCTTTCACTTTATAAAATAATGTCCTGTATTTATTATGTTTACTTGCAGTTGAGACTGAAATAGGTCCAATTGGATCAGTGCTCTACCCAGCTTAACAGATTCAAAATAAATAAATAAATAAAATACATAAATAAATAAATAAATAAATACATAATATTATTATCTAATATGATTTATGAATTCCTCAGTAATCACTGATGCTAGTATGAGAATAAAGCACTGATGAAGAATTCCTTCCTCTTTTAGGAGTGTAGCCATATGTCACAATCATTTACAGAGTCTTATCTGGAAACTAATGCTAAAAATCTTCATTCATATTCTGAGACAATAAGATCTGGATTGGCCATATTACATAATAAGTGTATCCATCCCAGGACTAATAACAGAGAAGACATAGTGTGGAGATTATGTTCAGCCCATTCGTTCCATGACATGTGGGTTTAATTAGCACTTTATTTCCCTAACAGTTGGGTTTAATTAGCACATTCATTCCCTAACACGTGGGGTGAATCAGTCCATTCATTCTCTGTCTGGTGGGTTTAATCAGCCCATTAATTTCCTGACAGGTGGGTTTAATCAGTCCATTAATTCACTAACAGGTGGGTTTAATCAGTCCTTTCATTCCTCCATAGATGGCTTTAATCACCCTTTCATTCCCTGACAGGGGGGTTTAATGAAACCAATCATTCAATGACAGGTGGGTTTAATCACCCCATTCATTCCCTGAATGGTGGGTTTAATCAGCCTATTAATTCCCTAACAGGTGATTTTAATTATACCTTTCATTCATTGACATGTGGGTTTAATCAGTCCATTAATTTCCTGACAGGTAGATTTAATTAGTCCTTTCATTCCCTGGCAGGTAGGTTTAATCAGATCAAATGTTCAATGACAGGTGGGTTTAATCATCCCATTCATTTCTTGACAGGTGGGTTTAATCATCCCTTTACTTCCATCTGGGGATGGGACTCTGATACTTAGGAGTGGGTCAGTCTGCAAAGTCTGAGGACTACCCTACCTTCTCCTTCACTGGTGGTTTGCATTTTCCACAAATGCTGCCCTTTTGGAGACACATCTGTGGTACTATACTGGTGGGTCTTTTGGCCAAATAAAACAAGCTGAGCAGCAGCTCCACACTAACATCACTGCTGTGTATAATTACACACCTACTCCTGCGTAGTGAGATGCTAACCTCACTGCTTTGTGTGATTACACACCTACTCCTGTGCAGTGAGCTGCTAACCTCACTGCTGTGTGTGATTACACTCCTACTCCTATGCAGTGAACTGCTAATTTCACTGCTGTGTGTAATTACACTGATTACACTCCTACTCCATTGCATGTAGCTGCTAACATCACTACTGTGTAGGATTGCACTGATTACACTCCTCCTCCTGTGCAGTGAGCTGCAAACCTCACTGCTGTGTGTGATTACACTCCTACTCCTGTGCAGTGAACTGCTAACCTCACTGCTGTGTGGGATTACACTGACTACACTCCTACTCCAGTCCATGTAGCTGCTAACCTCACTGCTGTGTGTGATTATACTGGTTACACTCATACTCCTGTACAGTGCACTGCTAATCTCACTGCTGTGTGATTACACAACCACTCCTGTGCAGTGAACTGTTAACCTCACTGCTGCATGGGATTACAAAAGTACTCCTGTGTAGTGAGCTGCTAACCTCACTGCTGTGTGTGATTACAAACTATTCCTGTGCAATGAGCTACTAACCCCACTGCTGTGTGTGTTTACATACCTACTCCTGTGCAGTGAGCTGCTAACCTCACAGCTATGTGTGAGTACACTCCTACTCCTGTGCAGTGAGCTGCTAACCTCACTACTGTGTGAATACACTACTTACACACCTACTCCTGTGCAGTGAGCTGCTAAACTCACTGCTGTGTCTGATTACACTCCTACTCCTGAGCAGTGAGCTTCTAACCCCAATGCTGTGTGCGATTACATGGACTACACTCCTACTCTTGCTCAGTGAGCTGCTAACCTCACTGCTGTGTGTGATTACACTGATTACACTCCTACTCCTGTGCAGTGAGTTTCTAACCTCACTGCTGTGTGTAATTACACACCTACACCTGTGCAGTGAGCTGCTAACCTCATTGCTGTGTGTGATTTCACACATTCTCCTGTGCAGTGAGCTGCTAACCTCACTGTCGTGTGTAATTACACACCTACTCCTGTGCAGTGAGCTGCTAACCTCACTGCTGTATGTGATTACACACCTACTCCTCTACAGTGAGCTGCTAACCTCACTGCTTTGTGTGATTACACTCCTACTTCTGTGCAGTGAGCTACTAACCTCACTACTGTGTGTAATTACATTGATTACACTCCTACTCCTGTGCAGTGAGCTGTTAACCTCACTGCTGTGAGTGATTACACACCTATTCCAGTGCCGTAAGATGCTAACCTCACTGCTGTGTGTGATTACACTGATTACATTCCTATTCCAGTGCATGTAGCTGCTAACATCACTGCTGTGTGTGATTACACTGACTACACTCCTACTCCTGTGCAGTGAGCTTGTAACCTCACTGCTGTGTGTAATTACACACCTACTCCTGTGCAGTGAGCTGCTAACATCACAGCTGTGTGTGATTACTCACCTACTCCTGTGCAGTGATCTGCTAACTTTATTGCTTTGTGTGATTACACACTTACTCCTGTGCAGTGAGATGCTAACCTTACTGCTATGTGTGATTACACTGATTACACACATACTCTTGTGCAGTGAGCTGCTAACCTCGCTGCTGTGTGTGATTACACTCCTACTCCTGTGCAGTGAACTGCTAACCTCACTGTTGTGTGTAATTACACTGATTACACTCCTACTCCAGTGCATGTAGCTGCTAACATCACTGCTGTGTATCATTACACTGATTAAACTCCTACTCCAGTGCAGTGAGCTGCAAACCTCATTTCTGTGTGTGATTACACTCCTACTCCTGTTACACTCCTACTCCTGTGCAGTGAACTGCTAACCTCACTGCTGTGTGTGATTTCACTGATTACACTCCTACTCCAGTGCACGTAGCTGCAAACCTTACTGCTTTGTGTGATTACACTGATTACACTCCTACTCCTGTGCAGTGAACTGCTAATATCACTGCTATGTGTGATTACACACTTACTCCTGTGCAGTGAGCTGCTATCCTTACTGCTGTGTGTGATTGCACAGACAACACTCCTACTCTTGTGCAGTGAGCTTCTTACCTCACTGCTATGTGTGATTAAACTCCTACTCCTGTGCAGTGAGATGCTAACCTCACTGCTGTGTGTGATTACACTAATTATACACCTACTCCTGTCCAGTGAGATGCTAACCTCACTGCTGTGATTACACTGATTACACACCTACTCCTGTGCAGTGATATGCTAACCTCACTGCTGTGTGTGTTATTACACTCCTACTCCTGTGCAGTGAGCTGTTAACCTCAATGCTGTGTATAATTACACTGATTACACTCCTACACCAGTGCATGAAGCTGCTAACCTCACTGCTATGTGTGATTACACACCTACTCCTGTGCAGTGAGATGCTAACCTCACTGTTGTGTGTGATTACACTGATTACATACCTACTCCTGTGCAGTGAGATGCTAACCTCATTGCTGTGTATAATTACACACCTACTCCTGTGCAGGGAGCTGCTAACCTCACTGCTGCATGTGATTACACTGATTACACTCCTATTCCTGTGCAGTAGGCTGCTAATCTCTTTGCTGTGTGTGATTACATTGATTTCACTCCTACTCCAGTGCATGTAGCTGCTAACCTCACTGCTGTGTGTGATTACACACCTACTCCTGTGCAGTGAGCTGCTAACCTCACTGTTGTGTGTAATTACACACCTACTCCTGTGCGGTGAGCTGGTATCCTCACTGCTGTGTGATTACACACCTACTTCTGTGCAGTGAGCTGCTAACCTCTCTGCTGTGTGTGATTACACTCCTACTCCTATGTAGTGAGCTGCTAACCTCACTGCTGTGTATGATTACATTGATTACACTCCTACTACTGTGCAGTGATCTGCTAACCTCACTGCTGTGTGTGATTACAAACCTACTCTGGTGCAGGTAGCTGCTAACCTCACTGCTGTGTGTAATTACACTGATTACACCCCTACTCCTGTGCAGTGAGATGCTAACCTCATTGCTGTGTGTGATTACACTGATTGCATTCCTATTCCAGTGCATGTAGCTGCTAACATCACTGCTGTGTGTGATTACACTGATTACACTCCTACTCCTGTGCAGTGAGCTTCTAACCTCACTGCTGTGTGTAATTACACACCTACTCCTGTGCAGTGAGCTGCTAACCTCACTGCTGTGTGTGATTACTCACATACTCCTGTGCAGTGATCTGCTAACCTTATTGCTGTGTGTGATTACACACCAACTCCTGTGCAGTAAGATGCTAACCTCACTGCTGTGTGTAATTACACTGATTACACTCCTACTCCAGTGCATGTAGCTGCTAACATCACTGCTGTGTATCATTACACTGATTACACTCCTACTCCAGTGCAGTGAGCTGCTAACCTCATTGTTGTGTGTGATTACACACCTACTCCTGTGCAGTGAGATGCTAACCTCACTGTTGTGTGTGATTACACTGATTACATACCTACTCATGTGCAGTGAAATGCTAACCTCATTGCTGTGTATAATTACACACCTACTCCTGTGCAGTGAGCTGCTAACCTCACTGCTGCATGTGATTACACTGATTACACTCCTATTCCTGTGCAGTAGGCTGCTAACCTCAATGCTGTGTGTGACTGCACTGATTACACTCCTACTCCTGTGCAGTGAGCTGCTAATCTCTTTGCTGTGTGTGATTACACTGATTTCACTCCTACTCCAGTGCAGTGAGCTGTTAACCTCACTGCTGTGTGTAATTACACACCTACTCCTTTGCAGTGAGCTGCTATCCTCACTGCTGTGTGTGATTACACACCTACTTCTGTGCAGTGAGCTGCTAACCTCACTGCTGTGTGATTACACTGATTACACTCCTACTTCTGTGCAGTGAGCTGCTAACCTCACTGCTTTGTGTGACTGCACTGATTACACCCTACTCCTGTGCAGTGAGCTGCTAACCTCTTTGCTGTGTCTGATTGCACTGATTTCACTCCTACTCCAGTGCATGTAGCTGTTAACCTCATTGCTGTGTGTAATTACACACCTACTCCTTTTCAGTGAGCTGCTATCCTCACTGCTGTGTGTGATTACACACCTACTTCTGTGCAGTGAGCTGCTAACACTCACTGCTGTGTGATTACACACCTACTCCTGTTCAGTGAGCTGCTAACCTCACTGCTGTATGTCATTACACTCCTACTCCTATGCAGTGAGCTGCTAATGTCACTGCTCTTTGTGCTTATACTGATTACACTCCTACTACTGTGCAGTGATCTGCTAACCTCACTGCTGTGTGGGATTACACACCTACTCCTGTGCAGTGAAATGCTAACCTCACTGCTGTGTGTGATTACACTGATTACACTCCTATTCCAGTGCATGTAGCTGCTTACCTCACTGCTGTGTGTGATTACACTGATTACACTCCTACTCCTGTGTAATGAGCTGCTAACCTCACTGCTGTGTGTAATTACACACCTACTCCTGTGCAGTGAGCTGCTAACTTCACTGCTGTATGTGATTACATGCCTACTCCTGTGCAGTGAGATGCTAACCTCACTGCTGTGTGTGATTACACTGATTACACACCTACTCCTGTGCAGTGAGCTGCTAACCTCACTGCTTTGTGTAATTACACACCTACTCCTGTGGAGTGAGCTGCTAACCTCACTGTTGTGTGTAATTACACACCTACTCCTGTGCGGTGAGCTGGTATCCTCACTGCTGAGTGATTACACACCTACTTCTTTGCAATGAGCTGCTAACACTCACTGCTGTGTGATTACACACCTACTTCTGTGCAGTGAGCTGCTGACCTCTCTGCTGTGTGTGATTACACTCCTACTCCTATGTAGTGAGCCTTACTGAGCTGCTAACCTCACTGCTGTGTATGATTACATTGATTACACTCCTACTACTGTGCAGTGATCTGCTAACCTCACTGCTGTGTGTGATTGCAAACCTACTCTGGTGCAGTTAGCTGATAACCTCACTGCTGTGTGTAATTACACTGATTGCACCCCTACTCCTGTGCAGTGAGATGCTAACCTCACTGATGTGCATGATTACACACCTATTCCTGTGCAGTGAGATGCTAACCTCATTGCTGTGTGTGATTACACTGATTGCATTCCTATTCCCGTGCATGTAGCTGCTAACATCACTGCTGTGTGTGATTACACTGATTACACTCCTACTTCTGTGCAGTGAGCTTATAACCTCACTGCTGTGTGTAATTACACACCTACTCCTGTGCAGTGAGCTGCTAACCTCACTGCTGTGTGTGATTACTCACCTACTCCTGTGCAGTGATCTGCTAACCTCATTGCTGTGTGTGATTACACACCAACTCCTGTGCAGTAAGATGCAAACCTCACTGTTGTGTGTGATTACACACCTACTCCTGTGCAGTGAGATGCTAACCTTACTGCTATGTGTGATTACACTGATTACACACATACTCTTGTGCAGTGAGCTGCTAACCTCACTGCTGTGTGTGATTACACTCCTACTCCTGTGCAGTGAACTGCTAACCTCACTGCTGTGTGTAAATACACTGATTACACTCCTACTCTAGTGCATGTAGTTGCTAACATCACTGCTGTGTATCATTACACTGATTACACTCCTACTCCAGTGCAGTGAGGTGCTAACCTCACTGCTGTGTGTGATTACACACCTACTCCTGTGCAGTGAGATGCTAACCTCACTGTTGTGTGTGATTACACTGATTACATACCTACTCCTGTGCAGTGAAATGCTAACCTCATTGCTGTGTATAATTACACACCTACTCCTGTGCAGTGAGCTGCTAACCTCACTGCTGCATGTGATTACATTGATTACACTCCTATTCCTGTGCAGTAGGCTGCTAACCTCAATGCTGTGTGTGTCTGCACTGATTACACTCCTACTCCTGTGCAGTGAGCTGCTAATCTCTTTGCTGTGTGTGATTACACTGATTTCACTCCTACTCCAGTGCAGTGAGCTGTTAACCTCACTGCTGTGTGTAATTACACACCTACTCCTTTGCAGTGAGCTGCTATCCTCACTGCTGTGTGTGATTACACACCTACTTCTGTGCAGTGAGCTGCTAACCTCACTGCTGTGTGTGATTACACTGATTACACTCCTACTTCTGTGCAGTGAGCTGCTAACCTCACTGCTTTGTGTGACTGCACTGATTACACCCTACTCCTGTGCAGTGAGCTGCTAACCTCTTTGCTGTGTCTGATTGCACTGATTTCACTCCTACTCCAGTGCATGTAGCTGTTAACCTCACTGCTGTGTGTAATTACACACCTACTCCTTTTCAGTGAGCTGCTATCCTCACTGCTGTGTGTGATTACACACCTACTTCTGTGCAGTTAGCTGCTAACACTCACTGCTGTGTGATTACACACCTACTCCTGTTCAGTGAGCTGCTAACCTCACTGCTGTGTGTGATTACACACCTACTTCTATGCAGTGAGCTGCTAACATCACTGCTCTTTGTGCTTATACTGATTACACTCCTACTACTGTGCAGTGATCTGCTAACCTCACTGTTGTGTGGGATTACACACCAACTCCTGTGCAGTGAAATGCTAACCTCACTGCTGTGTGTGATTACACTGATTACACTCCTATTCCAGTGCATGTAGCTGCTAACCTCACTGCTGTGTGTGATTACACTGATTACACACCTACTCCTGTGCAGTGAGCTGCTAACCTCACTGCTTTGTGTAATTACACACCTACTCCTGTGCAGTGAGCTGCTAACCTCACTGCTGTATGTGATTACACGCATACTCATGTGCAGTGAGATGCTAACCTCACTGCTGTGTGTGATTACACTGATTACACACCTACTCCTGTACAATGAGCTGTTAACCTCACTGCTGTGTGTGATTACACACCTACTTCTGTGCATTGAGCTGCTAACCTCACTGCTGTGTGTGATTTCACACCTACTCATGTGCAGTGAGCTGCTAACCTCACTGCTGTGTGTGATTATACACCTACCCCTGTGCATTGTGCTGCTAACCTCACTGCTGTGTATGATTACACTGATTACACTCCTACTCCTGTGCAGTGAGCTGCTAACCTCACTGCTTTGTTTACATACACACCTACTCCTGTGCAGTGAGCTGCTAACCTCACTGTTGTGTGTAATTACACACCTACTTTTGTGCGGTGAGCTGCTAACCTCACTGCTCTCTGTAATTACACACCTATTCCTGTGAAGTTAGCCCCTAACCTCACTGATGTGTGTGATTACACTGATTACACTCCTACTCCTATGCAGTGAGTTGAGCCACCTCCCTATCAGCTGCTCAATCCCATCCCCACCCTCCTAGTCCATCCAGAACCCATGCCGTTAGTTAAATACAGCTTATGTAGTGTATATTCAAGGCTGTAACTCTTTATGCTTGGGGATAGGCCATTGTTGACAATCTTGTTTTTATTATTTGATGAAATGGGTGGAGGCATGTCTATGCCTTAAATTCATTATTTTTCCATGCATTTCTAACTTCTAAGAGAATGCAGACAACATTTTATTCCATAGGTAGTCACTGCTTGTCATATTATCCCTGCATTGATGAATCTGTATTTGCACTTATTTGCTGTCAGGTATGTCTGATGCTATCAAACCCAAGTTTAAGAACAGGCCTGTTACAGAGACTATATTCAATGTATCAGTACTCACATTCAGAACCCTACACAGACCTGGCCCTGTTTATCTGAAAGAGCTCAAAGTGCTCTGTTTTTCAGGAACATTTCTTATGATCATCATCTAAAGAGTTGCAAGTTATTCCCAGAAATCACCTTGAGACTTTGTATATTTTTTCTTTTGCTAATCTGCATTCAGTCCTGTAAAATCAACTACTTTCCCTGATACAGATATGCAATTGTGATGCTACTTTCTGAAAGTCCATGAAATGCCATTTATTGAGTAGTGTTATGAGTCATCAGAGAGATTTATTTTTCCAATTTCTCACAATTTATGCTAATTTAATCTTTATTCTAGCCATACTTTATATGTTTTTCTTGCCAAATTGTATGCTGCTTATTTTGTTACAATTGTAAGATGCCTAGGTTTGCAGCACCTAAATAATTAAATAGCTAGCTAACTAAATAAATAAAAGAGCACTGAGTGGTCTATCTACTGGTTAGCTTTACATCAGCTAGAAAGCAAGCTGTCCTCTGGCCTTCTTGATAAACCTTAAAAGGAGTTGGCAACTCCATCAAGTCATAAACAAGCAATATTCAATCTAAGCTACATTATAGGATCATAGAAAGCTACTAGGCTATTGGCCTTGAGGCCCTTATAAGCCTAGCTAAGAGTTTAGCCCATGTTTAGACAAGTCAGCACCCAACGCCCCTATCCAGGGATACAGGTGGAATCCCAGGGGTGTATTTCCTGTTTCCCATCCAGTTACCCAGGTTGCACTTAAAAAGGGATAATGAGGTACTCTATTTGATGTGGAGAGAGAGTGAAAGTCTATTCCACAGCTGGGGGAGTCTCTGGGACACAAATCTGTCCCACCAACAAGTTCTATTGATGTCACAGACCAGGTTGAGTTCACGTACGCAGGTTACTCAAGTGGAGCTTGACTTGCGGATATTCAGCAGTCCTATCAAGGCAGGATATGAGATTGCTTTGTATGCCAGACAGAGGTCACCACTGAGGAGTCTGTATGAAACTGAGTAGAGGGACAGGGCTTTTAGGGTGTGTAGGGTAGATGTTTGAGGCCCTAGATTCTTCTGGTGAAGAACCTCTGTAGTCTTTCTAGCTGCTGCATGTATTTTGTGAGGTACATGCCAAAGGGGCATTGTACTTAATAATTGGCCTTATAAGGGAAGACTACAAGGATGTTATAACCTCCTTGTCCCTGGATAAGATACCCTTACTTATGAGGTGGGCCATGTCGAATGCTTTCCCTACAATGGAAGCAATATGGTGGTCAAAAGTCAGGTTGCTATCAACCTGGATGCCCAAATCCTTCACGACTGATTCCATGCGTAGGGTGTTTTTATTTATGTGATAATATGTGGGAATGTCACTATCTCCAAAGAGAATGATAATGCATTTTTTGACATTCAGCTTGAGGTCATGATTCTGGCGCCAGTCATTGGTTTGGGTGAGACCCTCTTGGAGGACATCCAGATCACTTGGGGAATTGATGACCATGCCCAGCTTCCAGTCATCTACAAACATGGTCATCCACAGCCCACTTGTTTTGGCCTGCACCTCAGAGAAGTATATCCCGAATAACAGGGGGCCCCAAGACTGATCCCTAGGGTACACCGCCCATTACTCGTCTACTGCTTGAGGTGGCTTCCCCTATTTTGATTAAGTGGGTTCTATCATTGAGCCAGTTTGCTACCCATCTGATAATATATGGCTTGATGCCTAGTTGAGAAAATTTATCTATTATGCCCGAGTGAAGAATAGTGTTGAAGGCTTTGGCCAGGTCATGGTAGGTGGTGTGCACCATCTTCCCCTCATCCATGGCTTTGGTGACTGTCTCAAAGAAGTTGACCTGATTTAGCAAACATGACCTCCCCTTGACAAAACCAAACTGTGTGGGGTCAAGTGTTTGGAGGCTGCCAATGTCCCTGTTAATGAGGTCCATGGTAATCCATTCCCTGGCCTTGCAGATCAGGCTAGTTAGTCTGATGGGCATATAATTTTCCAGATTGGTGGATGCTCCACCTTTGTGTAAAAGGATGACAGTGGCTGTCCTCCATTTGGCTTGGGCAAAGCCAGTACTCAAGCTTTGGTCGAAAAGGGTGCCAAATGGTGCTGCAAGGTCATGCCTGAGTTCATGTAGGATGCAGCCTGGGATGTTATTGGGTCCCATGGAGGCTGTATTTTTTGCCTTTGAGAGGGCAGTGATGATTTGTTCCCTAGAGATAAGGGGAGGGGGCCAGGTACTGGGGACCTCCTGATTTACTGATGGGGGGACAGAGAGGTGAAGTTTTTGCTGAATCTGTCAGCCATTAGGTTGACTATAATGCACATTTGTACATGTGGTGTCCTTGACCACCAGTTCTGCAAAGATCTGGGTGCTTCCTTTGAGATTTGCAGACATATGTGAAGAAGACCTTATGATTGTCTCTAGTAGATGTGTCCAATTTGGACTCAAAGTTGACATTAGAGGATTTCACTAGTGCTCTTATTTGATTGTTCAGGCTAAGGAGAGATTGCTTCCAATTGGGCACCTGCTCCTTCTCAGTCGTGGACAGGAAATGTTTTTCCTTTTGTTATATAGTTTATTTATTGCAGATTTTCACCACACAGGTTTACTCTTATTTGTGGAGGATGATTTTGCCATGTCAGGTTTTCCTGATTCCATGCATCTGTATACGTGCCCATATAGTTCTTTAGTGTAGATTTGGACATTGGTGCCAGTTCCAACAGAGGGGGAGGGGGCTGTGAAGCTGTTTATACCATCCCTCAGGATGTTGTAATCAGCTTTGGACAAGTTTTTTTTGTTTGACCCTAGCTAGAGGGAGGTCAGGGAAGATACTGACTTCAAATGTGACTGCTTTATGGTCATTTCTTACCAGGGAGAATTATACTGTAGGGGTGCTACAGTGGTTACTCATGATGGTTAATACCAAGTCTAAGATACTATCACCTATTGTGGGGGTATCAACTAGCTGTTCCAAGGCATTTACATTGATAAAATCGAGGAATTTATGGGCATTTGCATTCTGGCTCGAGTAGTTTTTGCAGTCTATGGTTGGGTAGTTGAAGTCTCCCAGGATCAGGGTAAAGGGTTGAATCTTGATAGATTCAAAGAGGTCCAGATAGGTGGAGTGAACATATTGAGTCAAATTTGGCGACCTGTAGCTAGCTATGACTTGAATAGGGTTCTTGTCAATGGTTAACTGCAGCTGGAGTGTCTTCTGTGAGTCATACTATTTGACCAGCCTGGAGGTGTGTGTATCTTTATATATATATATATATATATATATATATATATATATATATATATATATATATATATTGAAACTCCACCTCCTTTGGCTTTGCTGTCCACAGTTTGGGGTCTGAATGTATGATAGAATGAGTAACCAGGTAAGGCTGGGAATCTATGTACTCATAAAAGCAACGTATTCATAATGAAAAATACAATAACGTTAGAGATTAAAGGAGGAGCCATCATAGAAGAAGCGTGCATAGAATGTGTGTTAATTTGCTCCAGTAAAAAAAAAAAAAAAAAGAAAAGGAAAAACCCTAATCAGTTTTCTCTGACCTCTTCAAATGTAAGGTCTTAAAAAGTATATGATTGAAAATTGCTGCTGTCTAGATAGCTCAAATATCTTTTTTGTTTAAGAATATGTATTATAATGAGACTGTAAATTATTGCCAGAATAATTACATTATGTTTAAATTATTGAGAATATAATTACTAAGAGAAGCATTTTATAAGTTACTGATGATAAAGTCTGGGAGAGTTGACAGAGAATGTAATATGGGGATGATATAATAAACACAATGTCTCTTTTTGGCAAAGTGCAGAAAGCAAATAAGATTCAGAATACAGACCTCTTGAAAATGGATCAGGATGTCTAAAACATAATGCTTCTTGACTATTCAGACAAGGCAGTCTGCCATAGCCGAGTGTGCAAGCAAATGTGTATTGCTGAATTTTCTAATAGAAAGCATTTACACTCGATTGCTGTGTTCAGTAAGAACTACAGAGACTTGGATAAACACTAGTAGCTGTTAACATTCTTTTTGCCCACCGACTGTCCACCATCTGCCATGCCCCATTGCCCCTGCATAATCTCTGCAGCAAGAAAGAGGTAAAATCAGGCTAAGGATTGTTACCATACATTACAATCAAGACTGAAAGTTAACTAATTCTGAGAGTTTTGCAGAAAATGTAATAAAAGTTTCAATGATCTTATCTGTAAATCATGCATCTGGCAGACCTGTTGATTAGAAAGCACAATCTGTTTAAATAAACCTTTTTTCACTACTTGACGTAAACACTTATATAATCTACAGAGAAGTTCTAGAAAGAAAACCAGCTCAATATATTTCTGCACAGCCTACTTTTTCCCTACAGTAAATAAAGGGTAAGAGAATATATATTAAATCAGTTATGTCCCATTGGTCAATAATAAATATTTAAAGCCACTTTTGTCAGTGAAAATTAAGTAAAATTGCAACAAATAATCTGGTTGAGGTTTGAAACACAGACCTCAATATGATCTAAATTAATTCATAGTTTAGAGTGATACAGCAAACAGGGATACACATAGTTGTAATAAGACCCTAGTCTGAAAAAAAAAGTCTCTCTGTAGCAGCTATCCTATGTGACATATTTTCTACCAGCCTTAATTGTTTTTTTTCATGTTTATAAATGTAATAAAGGTCAGACAATTTACTTTTCATGTAGGCATTCTAATCAGGATAGAATCTGAGATGACCTCATGAATCTAGCAGGAAATTGTATAAACCTGTAGCATTTTGACATTCATTCAATTTACAGTTTGTTTTTTACTGGGCTCAAAGGTGACATTTTCTTATTCTTACGTGCATACTGCATATCTCTTGTAATCAAGAGAATGCAGTTCTTTTTTTATTAATATAGTCTTCAGAGTGGACATTTTCTTAATGTTAAGAACATATTTTTCACATTCATTATTATTAGATTAGTTTGTCATGTTTACCTTATGTTAACAGTTCTTCTAGTGCCATGTTAAGCCAATTACTTTTTTCTTCTTTAAATCTCAGTACAATTAGAAATTTTGTATACTAGTCCTTACTGCTAATTTACATAAGTAAGAAATGTTAGTTGGAAAGAAATACATACGACAGAAAGAAAGCTTGAGTTTTGGTTGCTTACGTGCATACATTAAATCTGAGTTTTTCTGTTAAGACAACATATACTGTTCATCAGAGCTGATTGTGGCTCCACATTGTTAATGTTCCTTAATTTTGTCATCTACTTTGTGTAAACAGGAACTATAATAATTTCCACAGCATCAACTCAATAAAAATGGTCTATGAAATGTCACATGACGGTAAACCGATTCATTTATCAGGTCTTTCCTTCACACTGATGATATATTCATAGCAGATCATGAGTCTGTTTAGTTAACACGGCTGCACATACATTTTTGTCATTTTTTCTCACATACTATAAATGAGAAATGTGCAAAGAAGCAATTCTTCTGATTAAAAGTACAATGTTGAATGTTACTACATATTACACTTAATTAATATATAAATTATATTGTGGTTAAAAATAAATAAAACTGAGATAAAAGGGCCTAAAGTACTAACCTGCATAATGTATCCCCATGGTGGGTTCTTATTTTATAGAAGTCATGTAGACTTTACTGATCCCTAGCTTGATAATCAATACCACGTCTGATATATAAACCTGCATGGAGGAAGTTCATAGTTATGGCAGAGTTGCTTCAAAGCAAGGTGGGAAGGGGGATGCCAGGAGCAAAAGAATGACTAAAAGGAGTATTAACCTGCTCATACTTCAAATGCAAAATGTAAAACACACAGTGAAGACTACAAATGCACAAATACAAGTATCACAACAGTAACAACATCCTGAAATTAAGCTACCTGCATAGTGGTAGTATTAGTGATAGGTTTCGAGCTTTATCTCCCCACCCCCACTGTATTGCATTACTCATGTGTGCTAACTCTAACTGTAGCCCTAGCCCTCATCTTAATTTCAACCCAAATATTAATGCTTACCATAGAAAAGACACTCATCTCTCCATACTAACTATGATCTTAAGTATAGTACTACCACACACGCACTTACACACACACACACACACACACACACACACACACACACACACACACACACACACACACACACATGCTCCCTCCCTCCCTCTCTCTCTCTCTCTCTGTCTAGGAATACTGAAACATTTGATATTTATAAGGTGTTTTCTCATCCAAACACACTTGCAAATCTTACTTGCAAGACTGTGAAGTTGACATGCTGACTTTTGGCAGATCAACTTTGATTCAGTTTTCAGAAACTAATTAGGTGAAAGTAAATGTAATGAGGCAGGACTATATAATGGCTGGGTCGATTCTGAGCATGGTTATAATTTAAAAAAATTATCATACAGCAGTACCATTCCTTTTTAGAATAAATGCCAGACATACTATGAGAAAGTGAGTTAATTTCAGACATATAGCGTGGTTATATACATTTATTAAAAGTGTGATCAAATAGAAAAAAAAAACAGTCTGATAATGAAAACAGTAACGGTCAATATTTAATTAGCTGTGATCAAAAGACAGCAGAGGTCTGTCACTTTCATTGACAGACTACCTCTGTAATCATGAATTATAGCCACCTTACTGACTTTGGATATCTCAGATGTCTGATTATGATCAAATAAAACAAAATAATGATCAGAATAATGTATTCCAGCATCTTCCATTGCAGTACTGCCAAACCAGATCTAATTTTGGTCAAACAACAGCAGAGGTAGGTCATTTTCAACCACAGACTGACTCTATACCAACCAGTTATAGCCATTTTATTGACTGTGTACAACTCAGATATCTGAATGCAATACAAAAGATATAGTAGTACATGTCAGCTTGTTTCACTCAAATACACACTACTGACTACGTACACATCAAATATTCAATGTATTCAATACCTTAAAAACTTTTTTGAAATAACTCATTCTCTGGTCTAGGTATGTGTATTCTGATGTTTATTCAAACATAATTTTTGAGAGAATATAAGACACAAACAAACAAATGATAGTTGCTAAAGGTCTTGATATTTGATGATACCAGTAATTTACTCTGACATCATTTATTGTTTACACCAAATTGTTTAACTGCTCATGTATACATGATGTGTTATCATAAAGCAACTTCTGGTGTTACATCATATGGATTTATATGAACAGCAATGTTTAACAACAAATGGAGACATCATAATGTCATTAAGCACTGAGAACAGAGATGAGCACTGGCAGCAAGAATAAATTCATCTTTTAACAAGTTGTGGAAAAATTACAAGGTTCCTAATGAATGGAAAAGACAGATTTTATTCTGGATTATAACAGAAACAAACAACAGAATATAGAAATTATGAGCTTTGTAATTTGATCTCAGTTATAGAAATAATTGTAGAATTAAAAAATAAAGAGTTTATCTTTTTAATCTACTGAACCAGCTCAATGGCTTTTCTACCTGCAGCCTTTTGGCTCATTTCTTCAGTAGGAGCAGGAGATGTGCTTCCATGAACTAGGTGGAAACCATATAACATATCTGTTTCTGCCCTCATTCACTCTCTCTAAGGGTTGAGTCAGGTGGTAGCAAATGGGCCAGCTTACAAGTTCTGATGAGTTGCTTTCTGTCCCGCATGAAGTACCCGACTCCACTGCAGCAGCTCTTCTGAGCTCTCCAACTGACACCTTGTTAAAGGAGGCTTTACTCCACAAGCTCCCTTACATACATACACACAGCTATTTTAATCATGGGCATTAATGTCCTTTTAGACTGCCAGAATACCAAAACAGCTGTTCCCATAATAAGTGTCCAGGCTGTTCTTAAAAGTATCCAAACTAGTACTTGCTTTAGCAAAATTTGGTAGTCCATTTTATGCATCAGCTGCTCTCTGAGAGATCCAGTTAGGACACCTCTAATTCCTATAGAATCTTCTACATAGGGTGTCTAATGATGCTCTACTACTTTTTGATAATAAAAAACATTCCCGGAGGTAGTTGTCTGTAAATGCCCTACATACCTGAATAAGGTCTCCTCTTAAATATCTGTATGAGATACTGTACAACTTCAGATATTTTAGTATTTTATAATAACTTAAATTTTCACATCCATGGATGCCCTTGGTATATTTCTTCTGTACTATTTTCAGATTATTCATGCTTGTTTTCTTATAAGGTTGCCATATTTTCATGCCCTACTCAAGTTTGTATCTATTACAATTAACAAACAACGACTTCCTCATTTCTGATTTCCTAGACTTTATAAATCTTTCTATATGACCTATAGTTCTATAACTATTATTAATCAGTTGGTTGACTTGATTAGGAAAACTCAAAGCTGGATCTATCCATATACTCTGGTCCTTAAATGAAACTACAGTTTCAATCAATGTATGCTCTATTAAATATTTACCGTTCAATTTATGTCTCCCAAATCTAACATGGTTAGGCTTTGATGTATGTATAAGCATATTATTCTCCTTTGGCCAAATAGACAATGTAGTCAAATTTATTTGCAGACATGCCCCATGCCCTATCTGTAACACATGTAATCAGTTTACGTAATTTTGAGTCATCTGCATACAGACTGTAGAACACCTCAGATGAAAAAGATAGATCTGAAATATACAATCTAAACAAGTGTGGACTCAGGACAAAGCATTGTGGGGTATCCTGACTGCAACCAAGAATTTCACCTGTCCAATTGTGGTATGATACTTGCCATGTCCTATTTGTAAGCCATACAGCTACCTGTCTTATCAAGAGCATATCAGTAGTTGTTCTAATTTATTGACCAGCGTTTTGTGTATGACTGTCAAATGCTAAAGATAAATCTATATAAATTACGTAAACAAACTGCTAGTGTGGCCACCAAGGAAAAGAACCGGACTACAACTTTAGCGCTTTCATAATAATAGTATCAGAACTTCTTCAGAAATATTGAAAACACTCCACCACTTGTTTAAATACAAAACAAAAAGTATTTAAGGTTTTAAATTTGTTTTATTTTATTTGATTTAATAAGTGTGTGTGTATAAATATATATATATATATATATATATATATATATATATATATATATATATATATATATATATATATATATATATATATATATATATATATATATATATATATATATATATTTATATATTTATGTACATTTGTTGACTGGGAGAGTCCAACAGGACACAAGTCCATTTTCAGTGGAGGCCCGGAGAGAAAAGCTCCACATTAAGTATTACTTACATTATACAGTTAAAAAAACATAGCATTTAATCATAAACATTAGACCAGCTGAGGAGGTAAGACAAGAATAAAACATAGATGTAAAACAGCTGTAGAACATAGTACATTTTTAAAATATGGTGACATATACTAAACATGGTTACAAATGTAGTTGAGATTCATCAGTGAACAATTGATACAATCTGTTTTTGAGGTACATAATAGCCATTAGCAGTTGTTGCTACAAGAAGTTAGTATTATGTGGTAGGTAGCTGGGAACATGAGTAGCCAAGCTTGCTAAGAGTAGGTTGTTAGGCGGCTGAGAGAGGTAGTGGGTGGGTGGAATGGATGGTATTAGAGGGGGGGTTGCAAGGGCATATCTGGCAAGTTTTTAAGTGCGATTTTAGTAAGGATTTGAAGTGGGTGCAAGAAGTTACAGATGTAATTGAGGATGGGAGGGAGTTCCAGAGTTTCGCTATAGTGCAGGAGAACAATGCTTCTCCAGCAGAATTATTGGCTCTTGTGACCTGTAGGAGGTTTTTGTTGCTGGATCTTAGTGGTCTCATGGTTATGTAGGGTTGGAGTAGATTCTGGAGGGAAGGAACTTTTAGTGGTTGGTTTATTAGTTTGTGGGCAAGTGCGAGTTGGTACCATTGAAGGAGGTGAGGGAGCTTTAGCCAGCCCAGTTCTGCTAGTGAGAGACAGTGGTGAGTACGGTAGGAAGCCCCTGTGATGAATTTGGCGATTCTGTTGTAGCAGGTTTTGAGCTTATTTAGGTTGCATTGTCTAAGGTTAGTAAATATTGGAGAGGCATAGAGTAGGTTAGAGATAAGATGAGAAATTGCTGCTGAAGTTTTAGCTGCTTTGGTAAATAGTTGCTGATTTCTATATAATGCTCCTAGTTTTTTGTGCACTTTAGTAATGGTCATGGAAATGTGAATGTCAAAGTTCAGTTTATTGTCTATTTCTACTCTTAGTAATTTGGTGTGTTCTGTAGGATGGATGGTGGTGTTGTCTTTTGCTGTGATGTTAAAGTGAGAGCTGTCTAGGGTAAGTTTGGTGGGTTGGAAGATTAGTAATTTTGTTTTGTTTGGGTTGAGTATTAGTTGGGCATCGGATAACCAAGTTTCAATAGAAGTAAATGCTTTCTGTGTGACTTTTTGTGGTTCGGGTAGGGAGTGGGCTGTGCAGATGATGGTTGAGTCATCTGCATATTGTATGAGTGTGCCCTGTGTTATGGCTGAGGCTAGATTATTGGTGAAAATAGAGAAGAGTAGGGGTCCCAGGATGGACCCTTGGGGAACTCCTATGGAGACTGGTAGTTGGTGGGGTAGGTCTTCCTGCCAAACAACTGTGAGTTGGTGGACAGATAGGTAACTCTGAAACCAGTTGATGACTGGTTGAGAGAAGGATAAGTTATTGAGAAGAGAGATGAGTTGTTTGTGTGGGACCATGTCGAAAGCTTTAGAGAGGTCTAGGAAGGTAGCTGAGGAGAAATAAACTGCATTTAATTTTGTAGGATTGTGTTAGAGAAAGAGAGTAATCCATGTTGTGTGTTGGAGAGGAGGTTGTTAGCAAGGAGGTGATCTGAGACTTGAGAATGAATGCATCTCTCTAGTATTTTGGAGAGTGGCGAGAGAATAGCTATGGGGCGGTAATTGGTTAGATCTGTTGAGGGGCCTCCTTTGTGTAGGGGAATTATGTGTGAGACTTTCCATAGTGTGGGAACATAACTTTCTGACAGAGATCTGTTAATTATGTGTGAGACTTTCCATAGTGTGGGAACATAACTTTCTGACAGAGATCTGTTAATTATGTGTGAGACTTTCCATAGTGTGGGAACATAACTTTCTGACAGAGATCTGTTAATTATGTGTGAGACTTTCCATAGTGTGGGAACATAACTTTCTGACAGAGATCTGTTAATTATGTGTGAGACTTTCCACAGTGTGGGAACATAACTTTCTGACAGAGATCTGTTAATTATGTGTGAGACTTTCCACAGTGTGGGAACATAACTTTCTGACAGAGATCTGTTAATTATGTGTGAGACTTTCCATAGTGTGGGAACATAACTTTCTGACAGAGATCTGTTAATTATGTGTGAGACTTTCCATAGTGTGGAAACATAACTTTCTGACAGAGATCTGTTCATCAAGAGTGATAGTGGGTAGGCCAGAGCGTCAGCGGCAAGTTGAAGCTATTCACTTGGGAGGTTGTCGGCTGCTAATCTGGGGGGTTTAAGTTTAGTTAATAGTTGTTTTATTTTGGAGGTTGGGTAGGCCAGAGCGTCAGCTGCAAGTTGAAGGTATTCACTTGGGAGGTTGTCAGCTGCTAATCTGGTGGGTTTAAGTTTAGTTAATAGTTGCTTTATTTTGGAGGTAGGAACAAGAGAGAAATAGAAGCTAGTGGGGAGATTGTTAGTTGTAGTTGATGGTGTGGGTTTATGGGGGGGTTGTGTTGTCTAGCTAGTGATAGTACGGTTTGTGTAAAGTGATTGTTGAAAGAGGTAGCAATATTTTTGAAGGAGTGAGTTAAGTTAGGCGTGGGTGTACTTACTTTACCTGGGTGGAGAATGGAGTTTATTGAGGACCAGAATTGTTTGGGGTCATGTTGGGAGGAGGTAAGGGCAGACTGGTAGTATTGAATTTTGTCATGTTTTATAAGCTTTTTGGTTCTATTGCGTAGTTCTAGGAAATGTTGTCTACTAGAGGGGGTTTTGGTTTTGTGCCAGTTGTCCCAGGCTTTATCCCTGTTTTTCATTTCAGACTTGGTGTTTTTTTGTAACCATGGGAATGGTTGGGCTCTAGTTTGGGAACGTCTTATGGGGGTATGGTAATTAAGGATGCTTAGGAATGTTTTATTAAAGTAGTCAACTGCAGCATCTAGTTTGAGGTATTTTAGAGGTTGCCAGTTACAGTCTTTTAGGGTTGAGCTAAATGAGAAAGGGTTGAAGTTAGTTTTTTTGCATATTTCACGGTAGATGATGGGTTTCGCTTTATAAAGGTGTTTTCTTAATAGGAAGGTTGGGGAGTGATCACTGAGGCTGTCAGATAAGCAGCCTGCTATATATGACTGGGGGCTCATATTGGCTAGTATCCAATCAAGGGTAGTGTGTTTGTTGGAGTTATTTATCCTAGTAGGTGAGTGGACTAGTTGGGTGAAGTCATGGAGGTTTACATGATGGATTGAGTGGTTGCTAGAGCAGGATTGCCAGTCAGTGTTAAAGTCTCCTAGAATTAAAGTTTCTTGGGGTAGGTGGTGGGTAGTCTAGCTGAGGAGGTTTTCAAGTGGAGGGATGTTGTGGCCAGGTGGGAAGTAGCAACCTATTATGTTTAGGGTTTTATTTTGGTTTAGTTTAAGGTTGGTATATATTATTTCTTCCTTACCTATTTGGGGAGCTGCTAACTTTAAGATCTGGATGTCTAGATGCTGCTTAAATATTATAGCTACACCACCTCCTTTTTTGTTTAATCGGTCTATTCTTCGTATATTGTAACTGGTAGGGAGGATTTGCTCATTAGTAATGTGAGGTTTTAACCATGTTTCTGTAAGGATCACTACATCAGGGGAGTAGAAGTCTATCGTGGCATGGAATTCATGCACCTTGTTGCATATACTTCTAATATTTAGGCTTATCAGAAGTAAGTCGGTTGGCTTTCTATTGGCTGTGATTTGGTTGAAGATGTGGTTTGTAGTCTGATTATGAGGGGGGGAGGTTGGAGATTGAGGGACCAGGATTGGGATGGTTGTCTCCACTGGGTGCTAGGTTGGATATGGATGACATTATTAGTTTCATCAATTTCTGTATATGCTTGCTTATAAGGAAAGTTTTTGATTGTGTTCTGTGGGTAATAGGTATGCTGGTAGGGTTATGTTGGGTTGTGGGGTTTTTAGTTTAGGTATTGTGGTCTGTTGTCTATATAGAGGGTGTATTAGGAAGGTTGTTGACCTGATGAGAGAGTAGTAGAATAGAGGTGGGACATGAGTGGTGGTGTGTGTGGTGGTGCAGTGGTAGTGTTTGAGTGTGGGAATGGTGGAGGTTTGGTAAGATGTGATGTATGCAAGCAGTGTGCATGCAGTGAATATAGGTATGGTGTGCTTGTGTACATATTAGCTGAGTAGGAGGGATAGTAGTGAGAAGGTGTGGGAGGAAGTCTAGGTGTAGTGAAGGTTGTTTGAAGGGTGGGAGTGGTTACTGTTTGTAATAAAGGTAGGACCACTTGGGATGGGTGGGAATTGGGGGCAGAGAGGGGAGTGTAGTGGGCAATAGATGAAGGAAGACTATCAGTATGTTTATATGTTATAATGAAAAGGGCTGGCCCTTATTAGGCTGCAATTGTTCTTGTGGGGTGGGGGAGGTTCAGAATAGACCAGAAAAGTGGTGGATAACCAATAGTTTGATGAAAAGGGCTGGCCCTGATTTCACAGATATGCAAGTCTACAGAAACAATAATAAAAGGCAGTAGGTAGTCTGACTTGCTTGTTTTGCATACCTGTCTTACTGAAAAAAAATAAGCCAATTTTACCAAGGAGATGTGTGGAAATTAGGAAGACAAGAATTTATAAGAGATAAGGTTTAGTAGAAGTAGAAAAACAACAGAGCATACAAATAGTACAGCATATAAAGACAGATTGCAGTTAGAAGTACAGAATGGGGGGGGGGCAGCTAATGTTCTGAAATAATCAGGAAAATCAGTAGGTACTTTCCACTTACTTGTTTTGCACACCTTCCTTCTGAAATAAAATAAACACTTATAACAAGGAAAATGTGGGATTTAGAAAGACAAGAAGTTATAGAAGAAAGGGTTTAGTAATACTAGAAAAACAGCAGGGTTTTCAAATAGTTGAAACAGCTTGCAAAGGGAGACTGCTATTAGGAAGTACAGTATTGGGAGGGGGCAAGCTAACATCCGTGATGGAGTGCTTTACTTAAAAATCGAAATTAAACAAGGGTTTGCAATTAATTTTGTCTGGAGGATAAAACATACTTTTTGTATATTTTGAAAATAACACTCATTCCAAGGTTGCCTGGTTCTGTTGAAGAGCACTGCAGGCCAATAGATCAAACTTGGCTTGGTGGGGATCCAGGGAAAGTAGAATTAAAAGGAGAAGCTGGGAAAAAAATAATAAATATTAATACAAAATGCAGCAACTGTTAAGAAAAAATGCAAAAGATACAAAGCTGCTAACAGAGGAGTGGAAAGAAAAGAAAAACTAGGTAATCTATAGACAGATAAATGCCTCAGTTTGTGATAATGTGAAAATTAAGACAAGTTTTGTCAGTTATCACATTCAAAAGATTAATGCAGTTACAAATATATAGGAATACTGATACCAATTAAGTGGTATAACACATTCTAACCCAATAGGTGAGGAAATGTACACACTAATAACTAGGCATTTAAAAAAATGCAATAATAAAGTGAGCTGCAAAGAAATAATATTCTAACCCTCATCAAGTCAACTAAAGCTAGTTTTGAAAAGAAAGTTGCCAAGGATGCCAAGGATAACCATAAGGCCTTCTATGGCTACGTCAAAAACCTAAATGGCAATGCTCAGGTCTGTTCTGAGCTAGTACAAAATGGAACAAAATACACTGACCCTTCTGACATTGCCAACATCTTGGCTGACAGATTCAGTGCAAATTTCTCTCCCCCCTCACCACCTACAAGGCCTATTACCATTCTAGGGGATTGTGTAAGTCCAATTATGGACATTGCCTCCATGGGACCAGATGGTGTCCCAGGCTGTGTCATACGCAAACTCCAAAAGGAATTAACCCCGCATCTTAATACCCTGTTCAGTCTCAGCCTCTCCACTGGATATGTGCCCATAGAATGGCGCACAGCAATGGTGGTCCTGCTACACAATGGTGGGACCACAACTGACCCTGGGAACTACCGATCAATAAGCCTGACCAGTCTGATCTGTAAGGCTATGGAGCGAAGCATTATGAAACTCATAAATGGAGAGATTGGGAACCTCCAGTCACTGGACCCCACACAGTTCGGCTTCGTCAAGGGCAGATCATGCCTCCTGAACCTGGTGGATTTCTTTGAGACAGTTACTCAGGCTATAGATAAGGGAAAGGAGGTACACATGGCTTACCTTGACCTTGCTAAAACATTTGACACCATTCCCCATTCAGGTATTATTGATAAGCTCACCAGCCTGGGCATAAACCCTTACATCACAAGATGGATTGCAAACTGGCTCTCAGACAGATCCCATAAAGTAAGAGTAGCAGGATCTATGTCCGAATCCAGACCAGTAACGAGTGGTGTGCCTCAGGGCTCTGACCTGGGACCCCTCCTGTTTGGCATATACTTCTCAGAAGTACAGGCAAGCACGGAAGGGCTGTGGCTGACTAAGTTTGCGGATGACTGCAAACTGGGTGCTATAATAGAGTCTCCGGCTGACATGGAGATCCTCCAGAAGGGCCTAAATGAGACTGATGCATGGTGTCAATGCCATGGTCTCAAGCTAAATGCAAAAAAATGCGTAGTAATCCCCTTTGGAAAAAACAGAGTACCCGCAAACTACAACATAGGAGGTAATCCCCTGAAATCTGAAGAAGAAATAAGGGATCTAGGGACCCAAGTAGATAGTCAGCTTTCCTTTGATAACCATGTTGCCAAAGTGGTTAGAAAATCCTTCTATGTGACCCATCTGATCATGAAAGGGCTCGCATCAAGATCTAAGGATGTAATGGTGCCCCTCTACTCTTCCCTCATCAGACCCATTATTGAGTACAATGCACCAATTGGAATGTACCTGGCTAGACATCTCCAGCAGCTGGAGAGACCACAAAGGTACCTAACCAAGAGGATTACTGGTCTCAAACAGTTGCCCTATGCAACACGATTGAAAAAGCTAAGACTGTTCTCTGTTGCATACCGTTTTCTCAGAGGCGATCTCTGTCTAACGTACAGAGCCATGTCCAACCCAAAATTGTTGAACATGCTCCATCTTAGCAAAACCAAATCTACTCAAGCTACACACTCTAGGGATATAAACCTCAACACAACAATTAATAGAACATGCTGGAGGGATAGATTCCCTTCGCAGAGACTTCCCTTACTATGGAACAGGGTCCCAATCTACATAAGACAGAGCCCCTCACTATCACTCTTCAAGAGGAACCTTGATGAGTGGATGGGTAACAGAAAGTTCACACCGGGGATCACACCAACAGCACTACTAGATAGGGGCCAAGGGTACTAGCTGCTATTACAAGGGTCTAGGGAACTACTAAAGGGGCGGTGAATACCACACAATGTGGCTGGGCTAATATATGCCTTCAGGCAGATAGCCCAGTACCAACCTATGAACCTATGAACCTATGAACAATAAATGCTCTACACAAGTAAAGCTCTAACAAGTCTATACTCTAGTAAGTACAGTATCTGAGCCACACTAATACAATGGCTAGATAAACAGTTTCAAGCTCACAGAGGTACTGGAAATACTGTCTCCCATAAAAATACACGTCTAGCTTCATTACACTGGTGTAAATAAAAATCAATACATTTTACAAATGAAGAGAAACAAATGTGAAAAATAACCTTAGGTATGAGCACACCATCTAAAGAGACAAGCAGCTATACCAAGTGATTAGAAAAATGGCTCCTGTAGCTTAAGAAAGCTAGGTTAGGCTGTAATAAGTCTTGTTGGGGAGGGGAGGACAGAATAGACCAGAAAAAGTGGTGGATAACCAATAGTGTGATGAAAAGGGCTGGCCCTGATTTCACATATATGCAAGTCTACAAAAACAATAAGAAAAGGCAGTAGGTAGTCTGACTTGCTTGTTTTGCATACCTGTCTTACTGAAATAAAATAAGCCAATTTTACCAAGGAGATGTGTGGAAATTAGGAAGACAAGACTTTATAAGAGAAAAGGTTTAGTAGAAGTAGAAAAACAGAAGAGCATACAAATAGTACAGCATATAAAGACAGATTGCAGTTAGCAGTGCGGAATGGGGGGGCAGCTAATGTTCTGAAACAATCAGGAAAATCAGTAGGTACTTTCCACTTACTTGTTTTGCACACCTTCCTTTTGAAATAAAATAAACACTTGTAACCAGGAGTATGTGGGATTTAGAAAGACAAGAAGTTATAGGATAAAGGGTTTAGTAATACTAGAAAAACAGCAGGGCTGTCAAATAGTGGAAACAGCTTGCAAAGGGAGACTGCTATTAGGAAGTACAGTATGGGGAGGGGGCAAGCTAACGTCCATGATGGAGTGCTTTACTTAAAAATAGAAATTAAACAAGGGCTAGCAATTAATTTTGTCTGGAAGATAAAACATACTTTTTGTATATTTTGAAAATAACACTCATTCCAAGGTTGCCTGGTTCTGTTAAAGAGCACTGCAGGCCAACAGATCGAATTTGGCTTGGTGAGGATCCAGGGAAAGTAGCATTAAAAGGAGAAGTTTTTGTGTATTTTGAAATTAGAATTCATCCCAAGGTTGCCCGGTTCTGTTAAAGAGCATTGCAGGCCAATAGTTCGAACTTGGCTTGCTGGGGATCCAGGAAAAGTATAATTAAAAGGAGAAGTTTACACACATATATATATATATATATATATATATATATATATATATATATATATATATATATATATATATATATATATATATATATATATATATATATATATATATATATAGATTACACTTAACACTTTCATTACACATATTAATCCCCAGTTTCAACACATATATTTATCACCATTAATATATTATTCAATGGTTTTAAATTTATTTTATTTTATTTGATTTAATTAAGTGTATAGATAACACTTAACACTTAACACTTAATATTTATTATTAATACTATTAATTTAGTTACGTTTATTATTGATATTGTTTACTCATTGGTTAGTTTTGTCACATGGTTATTTTGATTTTCTATTTAAACAAGTGGCAGGGTGTTTTCAATATTTCTGAAGTTCTGATGATATTATTATTAAAAAGAATGAAAGCGATTCTTTTCCTGGGTGGCCGCACTAATAGTTTGCTTATTTCCTTGTTTTGTGTGTTTTTGAAGTCTATATAAATTATATCACAGCACAATGTTTCAATTATAGCTATTATTATATTGTTATAGAACATCATGTTACAGGTGGTGATCAACATATGCGTCCTGATATATAGTTTAAAGTCACAACCTTTCCATTTCTGACAATAGCATATCTAATATTACATTCTCCATTATCTTTCCACAACATGAAAGTAGACTTAATGGTCTGTATGACTCTGGGTTTGTCCTACTTAACCTTCCCTTAAAGACGGGTTTAATGAGTGCCTGGCTCCAATCTTGTGGCATCTACTGATGTTTACACGACCTACTACACAACATATATAATGGTACTGTGAGTTCTTCCTGAAGTATTCTCAGGTCATTATTACTAATTCTGTCTAATCCCTGTGCTTTGTTTGGATCAAGTTTACAAAGTTTTCTGTCAATATAATTTAATTTGATTTCATTATCTGAGGTTATCTGGATGTCACTAGGAAAACTCATCACTCCCTTTGTGGAGGTAAACTGTTTTACATATGATTTTGTAAATATATTTATAATCTGTTATTTCTAAGAATAAATGTTAGAATCTACGCACAGTTTATCAATTTGTATGTCTTTACTCCTTCCGCATCTTCTGGATCTATAAAATGGTTTCCTATTATGTTCAATATCTTTATATACATTTTCTTCAAATGTTTCTTGATGTTGTCTCACACTATGCTTAATTTGTTTGTCCAGGTTGTTTATTTCAGTTTTCAAAGTTATAGTTCAATCTGTTTTCCATTTCTTATATTTTTGTCTCTCACCTTAGTCAAGTATCACTTTCTTATGTGACTATTTCTTCTGATTTTTTTTTGCATTCAAACAATTTCTCTTTCAGAACTTTCCACATTCCTTCTGCAGTTTTTCTACTGAACACATCACTCCAATTAGTTTTACATAGTAACTGTTCTGCTTCTGTATAATCTATAATTAATTGTTTATGCAATGGTTTAGATTTGAGTTTAGCAGAATTGTCTAGCAACAAATTAACCTTTATAACCCTATGATCTTTGCACATCAATGGTGGTAAAACTTGACATGAAGTAACAGTAATTACATTAGGAACACAAACAATGTCTAGTATGTTCCATTCTCTGGTAGGTGTTTTTTTACCATTTGAAGCAATTGTTGTTCTTGAACATGTGTGAATAATTTCCTTCCAATGTTGTTGAATCAGTATTATTCCAGTCTGTTTCTGGTAAATTTAAGTGCCATCCACTATTATTTTTCCCTCCTATGTTTCATGCGAGAAATGTATGAATTCCTCTAGGTCATAAGCACTTGAAATTGGTGGTCTATACTATCCAGCAATTGTTATAAGTTACAGGGTTGTCATTATTTCCACAGTTACACTATCTATAGTACTGGTGTTAGAACTGAACATGTAATAATCACAGGTGTCATAACTATCTTTAATTACTATCATAACACTTGATTTCTTGTTAGAATGTCTGCTGCTGTAAAAACATTTATACCCTGACTGAACTGGTTTACAGCTACTGCTCTTTAACCGTGTTTCACAAACAATAACACAATCTTATGGGAATGCAGCAAATTTTCCAATAAAAAATCTCAATTATTAATGCTCCTAACATTAACAACTATCAAAGATGCACCAAATGTTATTATGTGTGAAATATTACATTTTCAACCTGCAAAAATCTTGCCTTGTGTTTGTTAAGTATTGCAAAATATTTGATGCAAAAATTATCTTCCCTGACCTTGTCAAGTGCACGCCATCCTGTCTGAACATGACTGCAAGAGATTAGGCCTGGATGCACTACACATTTCCATTTTTTTAAACAAAACATTTTTTACACAGGTATTTACCTAAAATATCTTTTCATGCACGATGGCAACTCTCTTTTCTGTGTGAGATTTCTGAAAAATTTGTCCTAACACCTGTACAAACTACGTTATCTAAGAAGGCTGTAACTTCCCTATTAACAGTCAGATAATCCTTATGGATGATGTCATTACTACCGACATAAGTAAAAAGAGATCTGTACTACCTTACATTAAGGCATTCTAAGGTCTGCCTCATATCCTCTGGTTTTGCTCCTGGTGTAACACTATTTGATAATCCCTCTGGTTTTGCTCCTGGTGTAACGCTATTTGATAATCCCTCTGGTTTTGCTCCTGGTGTAACGCTATTTGATAATCCCTCTGGTTTTGCTCCTGGTGTAACGCTATTTGATAATCCCTCTGGTTTTGCTCCTGGTGTAACACTATTTGATAATCCCTCTGGTTTTGCTCCTGGTGTAACACTATTTGATAATCCCTCTGGTTTTGCTCCTGGTGTAACACTATTTGATAATCCCTCTGGTTTTGCTCCTGGTGTAACACTATTTGATAGTCCCTCTGGTTTTGCTCCTGGTGTAACACTATTTGATAATCCCTCTGGTTTTGCTCCTGGTGTAACACTATTCGATAATCCCTCTGGTTTTGCTCCTGGTGTAACACTATTCGATAATCCCTCTGGTTTTGCTCCTGGTGTAACACTATTTGATAATCCCTCTGGTTTTGCTCCTGGTGTAACACTATTTGATAATCCCTCTGGTTTTGCTCCTGGTGTAACACTATTTGATAATCCCTCTGGTTTTGCTCCTGGTGTAACACTATTTTATAGTCCCTCTGGTTTTGCTCCTGGTGTAACACTATTTGATAATCCCTCTGGTTTTGCTCCTGGTGTAACACTATTTGATAGTCCCTCTGGTTTTGCTTCTGGTGTAACACTATTTGATAGTCCCTCTGGTTTTGCTCCTGGTGTAACACTATTTGATAGTCCCTCTGGTTTTGCTCCTGGTGTAACACTATTTGATAATCCCTCTGGTTTTGCTCCTGGTGTAACACTATTTGATAATCCCTCTGGTTTTGCTTCTGGTGTAACACTATTTGATAATCCCTCTGGTTTTGCTCCTGGTGTAACACTATTTGATAATCCCTCTGGTTTTGCTCCTGGTATAACACTATTTGATAATCCCTCTGGTTTTGCTCCTGGTGTAACACTATTTGATAATCCCTCTGGTTTTGCTCCTGGTGTAACACTATTTGATAATACCTCTGGTTTTGCTCCTGGTGTAACACTATTTGATAATCCCTCTGGTTTTGCTCCTGGTGTAACACTATTTGATAATCCCTCTGTTTTTGCTCCTGGTGTAACACTATTTGATAATCCCTCTGGTTTTGCTCCTGGTATAACACTATTTGATAATCCCTCTGGTTTTGCTCCTGGTATAGCACTATTTGATAATCCCTCTGGTTTTGCTCCTGGTGTAACACTATTTGATAATCCCTCTGTTTTTGCTCCTGGTGTAACACTATTTGATAATCCCTCTGGTTTTGCTCCTGGTGTAACACTATTTGATAATCCCTCTGTTTTTGCTCCTGGTGTAACACTATTTGATAATCCCTCTGGTTTTGCTCCTGGTGTAACACTATTTGATAATCCCTCTGGTTTTGCTCCTGGTGTAACACTATTTGATAATCCCTCTGTTTTTGCTCCTGGTGTAACACTATTTGATAATCCCTCTGGTTTTGCTCCTGGTGTAACACTATTTGATAATCCCTCTGGTTTTGCTCCTGGTGTAACACTATTTGATAATCCCTCTGGTTTTGCTCCTGGTGTAACACTATTTGATAATCATTATCTTCTCTGAAAGTGTTAAGTATCAGTTCCTCTAATAATTGAATCTCCAATTACAATAACATCTTTTTTGACCAGAACTGAAGATTTTTTTACTTAAAATTCAGCAATATCTGCTCTATCATTTGTTACAGAGGAATGATATTCATCACCATTAGTCTTATTTATTCTACCTTTTTCATTCTTTATTACATTGGTAAGCATACGATATTCATCCAGCTGACTTTGTACATCTACAGTTTGAGCTATGTTATCAATCTCTGCTTTTTGCTCTTTTTTCTTATAATAATGTTCTTCAATCCTTTCACATTAAATTTGATTTATTCCTTTTAACCTGCCCCTTGGCTCCTTTTTCTACCTTCTCTTTTGGAAAAAAATAATGCCTTTTTCTGTAGAATGAAAGTTTTTTGATAGAAAAATATTACCATGCCCTATAATCTGTGTTACATAACAAAGCTGTATGCTTTTAATATGTATTCTTTTTGATTTACAGACATTTATAATTTTTTTCATCTCGTTATTTGATGTGAACTTCTACCTGTCTTTCTTTTTTTATTTAATTCTATATGCTCTGAATCTTCGGATTGCTAAATTACTTGTACCCAGAAATACAAATTTGTCAGTGGCATTATCTTGTTTCATAGGGGGTGAGGGATCTTTACAGACAGCAGACACTTCCTTTCCTAAATGTGTTCTATTTGCTCTTTGTCTGACGTTATTTATTTCATCGGTCCAGTCATTAATATATATAAAAATAGATCTCCAAGCTGAGCCAATTGCACAAGTGCAATCATCATCAGTAAGTCTGGATTTACTACTATAATGGTAAGCAAATCATCCAACTTTTGACATGAGGAGCATAGATCACCAGTGTTATCAGGTGTTACCTTTAAATATACTGTACGTGACATTTATTACACTGCACATTATATTTGTGCTTTAGCAAATCATTAATGGCATACTCATTTAAAGAATCCATATTCAGTTGCAAATTAATAAAAAATTCTAAAAGAATAACCAAAATCAGTTACCACAGAACTTGAAGAGAACTTACATCAACTTCTATGAGAAAAATCACACAAACAATATACAACTAGCTATTAAATTAAGTACAGTAAAGATGCAGCTCTTACTGTCGAAGTTGTAAATGTCACACACAAAAGCTGGAATTGTTTTTCACTATTGCTTGCAGTCATACCTCTTTTTAACAATAAAGCGCATTATACAATGACCCCCCCCCATTAATATTCTAAAACGTGCATGCTGATTAGTCAGCGTGCCTGTTGTAAATCAGACTTATACTAATGGAAAAAGGTCCCGTCACCCGGACGTTTTACATTAGTATGTCTTTTCTTTTGTATGTGTTGAACAGCAATGGAGGACTGAAGAGCTACGTTGCTGTTATCTTGCTATGTTAAATGCATTTAACATAGCGAGATAGCTTAAAAAAAAGCAACAGAGATCTTCCTTTCTCCATTGCTTCCTCTACACACAGCTCTGATGTACTGCATAAGCATAAGCATGCGCAATACATCAGAACTGCTCCAGAATACTGGACAGCTGCGGGAGGGCAGCAAGGAGGCATTATACAATGCCATTATTTAAGAAAAGTAAGTATTTTGTTTCTTAAATAATGTCATTGTATAATAGCAATAACCCACTTCTGGGTGTGGGTAATGCTGGATTTACCCGTGGTTGTCTTTGTTTGGCCACTCGGGTTTTGTCCTCATGATCAAACCACACCAACCGTGGGTAAATCCAGCATTACTCACACCCAGGCATGGGTTATTGCTTAAATAAATCACAAACAAAGATGGAGTTGTTTAATTAAGCTCTGGAATGTCCTCTCTAGTCTGTGTGAATTTATAGTTGACTTGGCCCCTTGGAATGGTAAGAGTTTGCCTGTCTAAAACTAATCCTTTTCTAACAAATAACAGTGAAAATTAAAGGTAAAACAACAAAATATAAATCAAAGTAAATCTTACCTACAAGCTATCCCTTCCTTCCTGCAAGCTACAGTGCAGTCAATCACAAACTCGTACAGGATTGTTTAGATAAGCCCTGACTACGTGTGCATGCATTGTGCCAGTGAGTGCTCAGAGGCTCCAGCTCCATGGGTTTAACAGCTAATGTTCTAGTTAGGTGTCACCAAAGTGACTAGCTGCAGCTGCTTTTTTCACCTCAGGATGGGAGGGCTGTCAGCAGTCACTCACTCACTTTCTCCTCTGCCTGATATCTCAGATGCCTACTCGGCTAATCGCAATAAGGTTACCAGGACTTAGTAAGGACTTATCCTTCTACACCAGCAGAGCTGACTAGGACAGAAATCATTTTATATTAAAAGTACAAGGCTGTATTGCACATAACCAGAGGAATTGTGGGAAATCAAATGCGGACCCA
Source organism: Protopterus annectens (assembly GCF_019279795.1). Taxonomy (NCBI): domain Eukaryota; kingdom Metazoa; phylum Chordata; order Ceratodontiformes; family Protopteridae; genus Protopterus; species Protopterus annectens. The sequence continues at coordinate 122,414,290 of NC_056735.1, forward strand.
TGCAACAGGTTCAGTTAAAAGGCAACAAGGGTACCATAATAGAAATGGGTGACACTGATCATAAACTGTATTAATTATGAAAAAACTTATTAATAAATGAATAAAAAATATTAATTTTCCTTCTTTTAAAACAATGATAAAATACTATATTTGTAACCACGTCATGCTCATATTTGAGCTGCTCTTTTTATGATCACTTTAACAAAGGGTTGGCACAATGGTTAAGGTGTTTACCTCATAGACACAGGGTAGAGGGTTTGATTCTTTCTTTTGAAAGGGGAAATTGTCCAGGCTTAAAATGGCCTACAAAGGTAATTAGCCTAGAAGTTATTTATGAATCTATGAACCTGGGAAGTTTCACTATGTCAGGATAGACTGCTTCAGCACCACAGTCACCTGACTTAGCTGGCCAAGAAGATACATCACTGTTCACAGCTAAAGCTGGAATAGCCCCCATACCGGCACAATTTCTACATGTGCCAAGCCCAAAGGAGTAGATGTCACAAGTTATAACAATCTTATTTTCAAAGGAGAGCTATATGTAAAGTAATACTATAAACATATAAATTCCAAACTATCATGTCCTTATAGAGGCGGCACACTTCAGGTTAATAAGGTATGGCTATATGAACCCATAGTAATGGCAAATCTTTTAAATAACTACTTTATTCACATCACCAAATCTGGACACATGACTAATGCTGCTACAGCTTCCTATGTAAATGTTGCAAGTATATCATACCCTGTTATATACTTGCAAACTATCTAATCAGATCACAGAATTATTACATTATCATGTAACATGGGTCTGGATAACATTTCTTGATTAACGATGCACATATTAAAAGAAGAATTAGCATATCCATTGAAAAATATTTTCAACTTCTCACTTAGCAAGAGAACTATAATGGGAAGTAAAAAGTGTTGCTTGTTGTCCCCATATTCAAAAGGGAAGTAAGTAGTGAAGTTGAGAATTATAGACCTATTAATTTAAGAAAATAAATTCTGGTTAAATAATTTGAGAAGTGTTTGCTCAGTTTATTAAAAAAAAATCTAAACTTTATTTTCCAGTTAAGGATACAAAGCAGCATTATATAAAGCCACGTATAATATAATAGGTTAAATTATGGTTAACCAACATGATGCAGAATGTGTCATTATTAGGAGCTTTATCAAACAGAAAGTGTTTACATGCTGGAGCTTCTCAAGGATCAGTATTAAGGCCTATATTATTAATCTGAGTATTTAGCTTTTGTTTTCCTAAATCGAACAGTACTGGACAATAAACTACACAGATGACTGTAAAACTGGAGTTATTTTATCATCCAATGTAGGCATACTTAGGTTAAATAACTGCCTAGTAGAAATTGTCAATTACGCAAAAGATGAGGCTTTATAATTTAGCATAAATAAATGCAAATTTATGATATTGGTAAATGGAGATTTATACATCACATCATATTGGATGATATATATATATATATATATATATATATATATATATATATATAAATATATATATTTTGGATTATAGCTTATAGTGTGTTTAACATCTTGGGGTGTTGCTGATAAGAAACATTATAAAGTATGTCAATACTATAAAAATGAGGGACTGAGGCAAGTGAGACTTCTTTTTAAAGCAAAATCTACAAAGGCTTCAATAGTCTAGCAGTTTATTTTAAATTGTTTATAAGACCACTACTGGTGTATAATTAATCGTTTTGTGTATAGATCCTTACTCTGCTAGATATATATATATATATATATATATATATATATATATATATATATATATATATATATATATATATATACATATGGCTCTAGGACTTTTAATTGAAAGATCAAAAGTCCGAATCCAAAACCACCGAACACACTTTAACAAAAGTGTTTTAATTGAAAAAGTGCTTTTGTTAAAGTATGTTAAAAAAATCTACTTGAATGTAGGGGGGGCAAGCCCCCCTGCACCCCTGATGTGGGGGGAGCTGCACCCCCCACACCCCCCTACTTTAATATCCTCACTCCGAGGTTGCACTACAGTGGGGAAAAGGAAATTTTCCCTTACCGCACCGCAGTACAACCAGAACAACAAGCATACTTACTCAAAAGTGCTGCTTCGGTGAAAAGCACTTTCGCACAAGTATGCTCACTTGTTTGGGATTTGGTGAAAGATGCAGTTGAGCATCTGTACGGATCCCATATATATATATATATATATATATATATATATATATATATATATATATATATATATATATATTTGCAGATAGATTGATAAACAGATGTTAGATATATAATAGAAGTATAAGGATATAGATACATATGTAATAGGTTTAGATGCAGTTGAACCAACAGACATATTTCTTACATCAGTTCAAGAGCAAAAAGGGGAAAACACATATTTCATGTAGTACCACAACTATGGAACAAGCTTCCTTTGGAAGTGAGAACAGCTGACAACCTAAAATTTTTAAAGTTAAAATTAGAATAGTGGGTGCGGGACAGTGCTTTTTTAATAACTGTAAATATTCAGTGTTCCTAGACGGCCTCACAGCCTGAACACTGATCGTTAGAAACGTAAGGTAATATAATGCTTGGTCTATTAAACAAAATTGCCCAATCAAAATTCTTTCCTGCAGACATTAAAACTTCATGCATGTACTATGCTGCTGTACCCATTCCACATACTGAGGAAAACAGATGTTATCGAGTTACACAAATAACAAAAATAAATACATAAAAATAAATTAAAGTAAAAAAAATCAATAAAATTGAAAACAACGGAGGGACTACATCATCGGCACAGTTCTAAAGCCTCCCCTGGAAGTAACAGTCCTTTCTACTGCCACTTGCATTTACTTCCAGTTAAGAAACTACAGCTGTCCAAGAATATTTCATCAGCAGAATTTTACAGAATATTGTGATATTGAGATTCAGAATTGCGTCACTATGAATCAAGCAGACAGATGTATCCACTTCAACATAAAATATCACAGTGACTTACATGTAGGTTATATTTTCAGTATCTGAATGAGTCTTATGAATATAAGCATAGCTGTTAATTAAGTGGAGACACACAGAGTCAATAGCACTTCCTTAGCTGGTTCATCTGTGAACTGGCAGGAGCTATAGTGTTTAAATGTTTTTCAGCAAGCAAGAGATGTTTAAAGAGAAAGCAAGGTAAGCCCATAAAATACAGTGACTACTGGATTACAAAGTGCTTTATATAGGGCAGCTGATGTTCAACAATTGATTAAAACTCATTGTAATTCAAATCAACCCACACAGGCAAAAAATAAGTACAGTGGATATAAAAAGTGTACACACCCCTGTTAAAATGCCAGGTTTTTGTGATATAAAAAAATGGGACCACAGTCAATCATTTCAAAATTTTTCTCACCTTTAATGTGACCTATAACCTGCATAACTCAGTTGAAAAACAAACAAATATGTTAGGGAATATATACAAAAAATAAAAAATGTACAATAAGCTGGTTGCATAAGTGTACACACCCTTAAACTGATACTTTGTTGTGTGTTATTAAATTAAGGGTGTGCACACTTATGCAACTAGCTTATTTTACGTTTTTTATTTTTTTATATTTTCCCCCAACAGATTTGTCTGTTTTTCAATTGACTTGTACAGGTTATAGGTCACATTAAGAGTGAGAAAAGTTTTGAAATGATTTATTGTGGTTTAATTTTTTTATATCACAAAAACCTGACATTTTAACAGGGGTGTGTACACTTTTTATATCCACTGTACACATGATAAATGAAACAGAACTGCAGTTACAGTAGGTGGTATGTGTGATTTATGTACCCATAATGTACAACAATATGCTGTACCCATCCATCCACCCATCAGTCCATCCATCCTTTCATCCACCCCTCCATCCACCCCTCCATCCATCCATCCATCCATCCATCCATCCATCCATCCATCCATCTATCCATCCATCCACCCATCCATCTTTTCATGCATCCGTCCATTAATTCATCCATCCATTTGTCATTCATCTGTTTCCATGCCAATATTATCTAATTCAGAGTCTAAGGGTTTTTTCTCATACTCCTGCAAATAGCAATCGCAGTGCTGGGCACATTCAACAATACCTATTCAAAAAAGTTCCTAACCATATGTAGAATATACCTACTTGAACTTCATTATAAATGGCATTTTTAAAACTGGTGAGTAAGGCCTTTAAACTTAAAATTAAGAAATGTAAGGTTAACCTTGATTTTAAAGTTGATTTTAAAGTTGCAGCTAATTCAGAAGATAATCATAGTGGCTTCTTTAGCTGTAGTTGGAATCGTAGAGTAACCATCACTTTTGTACTAAACTTATCTCTAATGGTATTTCATTCTCTGATCCTGAGGATATTGCTTATGTACTTGTAAACAAATTTCTTCTAACTACACCCTGTAAACAAATTTCTTCTAACTTCATCCATCCTACCCTCATATCTTCCTCCCTATTTCCTCTCACATCTGTCCTCCACAAATTACATTGGACAAAGTCCTTTTTGACTTTCAAAACTAGAAAATACGAGTTGCATGGGTTCTGATAATATCACTGGATTTCTGCTTAGAAGCATGAAGTCCCATCTAGAAAAATACTTCCATCAACTCTCCAGAATAATTCTCTGCACTGGTTATCATGAAGCCTCAATTAAATGGACTGAGTTATTTCTAAAACTATTTCATTTCTACCTCACAGTAGAGTCTTTCTGAAAACAGGGGCTAGTGGAATCATTATTTCAGTTTATTTAAAACATTCAGTTATAAAGACCTTAATCTTATTGATCAATAACTCTGATAGACTGCTCATTGAAAATATTTACCATTTTTTAATAGATCTAAAGAAATAAATGGAGGCATACCGACTAGTAAGTTTAAATATGCATATGTGTCTAGGTGCATCCCTGTTATTACAAAATAGAGCCCCTCACTGACCCTCTTCAAGAGAAATCTTGACGAATGGATGGGAGATCGTAAGTTTACCCCTGGGATCTCTTCTGTGTCGCTGCTTGACAGAGGTACAGTAAACAAACCTTAAAAGGGCTACCTTCTGCGACCTACTATACAAAGGCACAGTCAACTAATCTAAAAGGGTGGCGAACGCCAAACATACTCTGGCTAGGCTTATAAATGCCCTAGGGCAGATAGCCTAGTATCAACCTATGAACTTATGAATCTCAAATCTTATGGGTTGTTTTGATGGATCTGAAGATGGGATTTGTATGGGAAAGAAGTTGTTGCTGAGTATGAGACATATTTTTCCTTTAGGTTTGATTAATATCATATCAACCCTTTATAAAGGTATGACGGCACAAGTCAAAGTTTAAAAAAAAATGTTTTAAGTAAAATATTTAAAGTTAATAATGGGGTGAAAGAAGGATTTAAACTTTGGGTGAAAGATTTAAAGTTAATATAGTGTAAGAGAAGGATGTATACCTGGCCCGTGTATTTTTATAATATACAGGCAGTCTATCTGAGGGCATTGAGAGTGTCAGCATGGGTGTTCTCACTCTACGTGGTATACACTGCATAACAACTGGACATGCATGTGATCTTTTGATCTTAGGAACATACTTTGCGACTTTGCGGAAACAATTAGAAACAGAACACACAATTATGTTAAGTAGCACTTGACAGGTAAATATTAAAAACATGTTAAGATGATACCCTACTATACTAAAATTATGGTGTAACATATAGATTTGTAAAATAATTATGGCTATACTAGATATAAAATATGCTCAAAAAGCAATACAAATAAAATTTATAATGCTCTCTCAAAAATGGATGTGAGTTTGGGTGGAGGATGTGTCCAAATTTGACCACTGCTATAGGGGTATTATATTTTGTGAAATGTTTGGGACTTGTATGAAATCGGTCTGCATAGCAATGAGAAAAATTCTGAGACTCCCAATTACATTTCCAGTTACATCTTAGGATGAAACTTAGGACTGAAATTGAAGTAGTTTTCTGTATTATGTACACTGTACTGTATATTTTCATTATTAGACCACAATGAGTTTTTTAAGGTCGCATTATTTGTTCCCGCAGTGCTCTTATTGTGGTCCACTCTGGTATGCTGTCCTCTGTGTTTTAAGCCTGCTTTACTTGTGGTATCTTGCCTTTACACCACAGATCTCTGCAACCATGAGAGTGATCTGCTAGTACTAAACTCTGATACAGTATAGATTGGGCCTTATGTTTGCCAGTAATACAGTACTGCCACCCAATACTGAACCCCTGCTTAGAAGTGTACATACTTATTCAGACTGGTGGATAATCTCTGACAAACCATAGTTTTCAGCAGGCAACACCTTGCTTCCCCACTGTAATTCAACATTAAAACTAAACAAGCATATGTTGAGGTACTGAAGAAAACCCCAGCTAAGCCTTCTAGACAGCATACTTGCAAGCCCTGATTTTTGCAGTTTTATCTGCTCATCTGAATATGTTTAAAACTTCTTTCCATTTTTTCCAGCCTTTTATTATTTGAGTTACTCCTTCAGTGTTTCTTTTATTTTAATTAGCTCTGAGCACATTTGACTTTTTTCTCTAGGTTACTGGAAGCCACGTCTTGCACCAAAGCTGGAGCTTGAACTGCTTTTTGCTGAACAGCTGCAAGATTCTTCCCAGTCACTGTTTTCTCTTCACCTTTTCTAGCTGATTTTGTTTCAGACTCTCTTAGTTTCTTCTTTGCTGACATCCAGGCAGTGTACTTATTACAGTAACTGAATTACTAAAAGTGATAGAGTTCCTGGCCCTTGTCTTTCAGTTTCTTTTTACACTGAGAGAGCTGAAGTTAAGCTGTTGATTAATGGTGTTAGCATGTGTGTGTGTGTGTGTGTGTGTGTGTGTGTGTGTGTGTGTGTGTGTGTGTGTGTATTTATGCATGAGTGCGTGTGTGTGTGTGTATTTATGCATGTGTGTGTGTGTTTGCGTGTGTGCATGTGTGTGTGTGTGTATTTATGCACGAGTGTGTGTGTGTGTGTGTGTATATATGTGTGTGTGTGTGTGTGTGTGTGTGTGTGTGCGTGTGTGTGTGCGTGTGTTGTGTGTGTCTGTGTGTGTGTCTGTGTGTGTTGTGTGTGTGTGTGTGTATGCACGAGTGTGTGTGTGTGTGTGTGTGTGTGTGTGTGTGTGTGTGTGTGTGTGTGTGTGTGTGTGTGTATCAGTGTTTGTGGTATGCATTAACTCGCTTCCTTCAAGGATTAGTTTCCATGCATTACAAATACTGAGTGCCATGACAAGGTGCAGCTACCCTATAATCCTAAAGTGGGTTAAACTTGTATTAAAAGGTAAACAAATCAGTCATATCTATCTATTTATCTATTTTTAAATATATTTAGTTATTTACTATGTGGTAACCAAGTAGGTGCACTGGTCCTTGAACCCTTTTCAGGCATGACCTGTGCAATTACGGCACTACACTACAAAGCAAAAGTCATCATATTAGGCATGGAGTTTACAAACACAACATGATTATTAACAATTAACATTAGGTAATGCACATTGGCATATAATGCACTTACAGCCAGATTCAATAAACCCTACAAGGTCTATTCACACCATATGTTAGAGAGCTGCTTTGGAGTCAGTAAGTGGCTCTACATGGTGTGTAGAGCCGTGCAAGCAAGGCAAACACCATGGCATAATCAGCTAAATTGTATGCTAATCAACCAATCCAAGATGGAGGAGCTATTCAACAAGCTATAAAGCAACCATGTAGACCCAGTGCTGACTTTCCCTGCAGATTCCAAAACCTATTGCAATACAGCCAAGGAAAACATTCTACACAGAAAGAATGTTAGGGGCTGCTGTTGCTTTAATTCATGTGTATGTGCAACAGGCTGAAGTCTATGCTGTTGCTGCTAATGGACCCTGGTCATAAAGGAGAAGAGTTTTTAGACCCCACTTAACTTATCACAATCTGCATGAAGTGGAAATTGTAGAGCACTACAGGGTGGATAGAGACAGACTACACAAACTCTGCAACCTCTATCATCCTCAACTCAGACCCAGGGCAAACTGAGGGGAACCCATGCCAGTGGAGATAAAGGTATGTGAAGCAGTTTGACTTTTAGCTACAAGAACCTTTCAGAGATCAACAGAGGACATGCTGGGGGTGTCACAGGCATCAGCATCCAGGATCCTCCATCAAATATTGAATGCTATGCTCCAACATGCAAGTGACCACATCTAGTTTCCCCATACTCCTGAAGACAGGGCCATAAATATGCAGGAGTTCTACCCTGTAGCACACTCCACTGAAGTACTGGGAACCATACATGTTACACATATAGAAATTATGTATATAGAAAGAGCTTTCACTCTATTAATTGCTAAGTCATGAGTAATGCCAAGAGAATCATCTTGAATGTGTGTGCTGGCAACCTGGGAGATGGAGGTTATGCACTAGAACCATGGCTGATGGTGCCCATCAGAAATGCAACCATACCTACTGAAGAATGCCATAATGAGGCAAACACTCGATCCAAAAATATTACAGAAGATACTGGGCTGCTGAAGTTGTGGTTCTGGTGCCTAGATAGATCCAGGGGAGCCCTGCAGTACAATCCATGTACGTGTACATCAGACAGAGTCAGCCCTGAACTAAAACTGTTGCAACTGCTGGATTTACAAAGTAAGTGTTGAACCTGGAGTGTATTGTGTAATAATACAAATTAATGGCATATCCTTGCATGTTGTTTCTCAATAATGTAAGCAAGTAAAAGGTGAGTGATTTGTACAGAAATAGCTTTAACATGTGACAGCAGAGACATGTGACTATATGTATCCTGTATCAAGTAGTAGGCTTCAGGCATCAAAGATTCACACAGTCATATATCTCAAAAGTACTGATAGTCACCGAATGTCCTCAGTTTAGCACCACACTTTTGTACTGAAAAATCATTAAAGAGAGAAGTTAGAAAGTAATGATATACATTTCATTTTCAGACTTCACAACCCGCACAAGATCATTAACAACACTGATGCAAAAATGTTTGATTCTATCAACTAACTTTCGATGACCAAAATATGTCAAAGGTAAAATTGGCAAAACAGCAGCACAAGTGCAGACACACTAAGTATTACGTCAGCTATGCACCCTGAGCATTAGACACAAGTGTTATGTATCCCTGAATCCAAAATATAGAAAAGAAGGATATGGCACAGTTATCATCACTTACACAGGGTGTTATGGGGGGGGCAGGAAACCTTGGCTAACACAAAAGGTCGGTGAGTGTGTGTGAGTAAGAAAGAGAAGGTGGCAGACATTTGGATAAAGTAAGAAATGGCCAGTGAGACAAAATACTCTTTAACCTTCATGGCTGAACCATGCACCTGTTGTGTGTGTGCATCTGTAAGGGTCCAACAGGTGAAATTGGTATGTGAGTGACTGCATGAACGGAGCCAAGTTTTTATCTAGTTCTACATCTTGGTATGCCAGACAGGTGTGAGCTGTACATGGTAGAGGTGGCAGTTCATCATTGTCATACCCAACCATGAGAACTGGCTCTGCCAGGAGTTGCACTGACACATCCATGCCCACAGTCAGATGTACTGCTGCTACCTGAATGTGACTGATGTCTGCGGGATGAGCTCCCCTCAGAAGGATACCCAGGACCATGGCCCCATGGCCTACCATGTCTGGGGTGTGCACACTTCAACCCCTGATGGAGCACTGGAAGTAGTGCTACTATGGGACCATGATCAGGCATGGCCACATCGGCTATCAGCAGATGATGTGACTGACCTAAGCCCATGAGGATGCCATTCCCCTCCCAGCAGATGTTGCATCAGAGACACCACCTGTTCCAAAGGGTCATTCATTTGATCCATTGAGTCAACAATATGGTGGAGGCAGTCACACATGTCAGCCTGTGCCATATCTATAACCCTAAACATTTCTCTGGAGGACCTATTGGAACATGCCTGCACCTCCATAATGGCCGTAAACATGCATTGAGTGGCACGGGAATACACATCTGCATCAGGCGGAGGATGGGCAGCAGGCCACCTCAGAGCAACTTAAACAACCCTCCGGCATGGCACCAGATCCACCCATTGGCTATGGCCAGATTCAACAGGCACTGAAGCTGCAGTGACCACATTTCCCTGATCAAGTGTCTCACCTTCCATCTGTCCAATATCTGAGGGCTCACTGGAATAGGTTGGCATAGCCCTACTAACTGTGTCTGATGCAATTACAGGAAGGGCTGAATGTCAACCTCAGTGTCAGATTAAACCTCTGCATCCCCTGACTGTGCCTCTGTTTGGTCAAAATCATCATCAGTATCTGACAGCAGTCTGAAATGAAGTTGCAAGAGTACTACACTTCCACTGTCAGGATCATCTGTGATAATAAGCAACAAACATAGGAAATAAATAAATAGCTACACTACCATAGGCAAATGTATGGTAACAAACTAACAGTGGTGTCACTATTATAGACAGGACAGCAATAAACACAACAGTCCTGACACCTACATCACACATATGGATAAAATAATATAGTTCTTTGAACTGCTCATCACTACTGACAAAAAAAGATATTTGGCTTACCATGTGCAGTTGATGCTATGCTTCCCACTGACAACTGTTCTGGAAGAAGTTAAGCAAAAGCATCAAAAGCAACTTTTTGCCCTTTATATATCTATTACTGATACGTTTAACAAGAACTTGGATGACAAGTCCAACCTAAGCCCATGTGTAATCAATCAGACTGTGACTCTAATGCTGCAATCTATAACCCCCCCAAACAAATTGATTGCTAAACAGAAGTTATGTATCGCAGTGAATATTTTACTATAAGAGAGTATTTAACAATTAGATAAATAAGCAGACCTGGAAGCTCCTCCTGGGACATACTTGCTGTCCCTGAAACAGTAACATCAATGTCAAGGACGTACTGTTCTGAAATTTCCCGGGAGCTGTCTGGATCCCTGACAGTGGACAGGAACTCTTCATTTGGTGTTAGTGCTGGCTCTGTAGCAGCCCCCCAGTACTCATCCAATCATGGGCCACTGCAGCTGTTTTCCTCTGTGCAGATGAAATAATGTCTGTGACCCTATGGTGCACCCAATCATATGTCCTTCTGTGGCTGCCTACTGCATTCACATGAACAACTATCTGCTGGAAAAGTTGCCTTCTGCCTGACATATCTCCATGTCCCCTCTCAGATAGAAAGGCACCATGCTGCCTAAAAGCTTCCACAATGACCTGATTCTCAGGGTCACTGAATGGGGGGTGGGGGGTTCAGGGATTGAGACACCTTGGTGACATACTCCTAAGTGGCCTAAAGCACAACAGAAGGATAATACATGTAAGTATCACATAAATAAAAGTCCTGTTGCCAGATAATACATAAAAAGTAGCATTTCTCTATTACCCACTGGAGAAACATAAAACAGTCAATATACTAAAATATAAAAAAAAGAACTGTGTGATTGTAACATATTACATTCACACACAAAACAAGGCTGGATGCAAAACAATGGCAGCATATCCTTGTCTGTGCCAAAACAGAAATGCAGCTTTGCTCCCCCACCCCCAAAAGAACAGGCAAATGACACATCTTGCTAACAAACCATCAGTGAAATGCTAAAAGTGCTATCAAATAAACTTTCAATGTAACATGTGTACACATTTACCACAGAACATTTTATTTTATGCAATTGCCAGTCATGTCTACCTGTTGCCAGCACTCCCCTAGAGGTGTGCATGGGCCATCCTAGAAGGCTAAGATTCCTCTGTCATTGACAATATAGAACATTTACATTTCATGGAAGTAACAATAGGAGAGTGGAAAGAAAAAAACAGTTGTAACATTAGCACTTGCAATGACAGTCAATTGGGCTGTGCATCTGAGAAACTAAAATGCCCAAACAAACATGCTTATGCCATTAGTACACTTCTACAAAAATGCATACAGTTAAAAGTGGCATTTGAAAATGCATATTTAAACTGATTTTTCTTGCTGACATTTTAGCATATCCAGTATATAGCTGAAAAATGCAAGCATACCTTATCAAGATCAGTCTACTGTTCAGATAAATCCCAAAGTAATATCTTCTTCTATGCTATCCACATAAACAAGTCTTCTCACCTTCAGGTTCCCTGGCTACATGGTTCCCTTTTTATAGTGTAGATTCAGGGCCATGAGCACTGTGAAGATGCAAATGAGCTGTGAACTCATTAGAATTGTTGAATTCTAAATGCTTGGCACTGTGTAGAAGATGTAAACATAGTGCAGACACTCCCTCAGTTTTTTGCTAATGGATTGCAACTGTGAATGATTACTGGTAGGGAGAACATCTATTCAGACTCCCCTACCTCCAGTGAGTGTGTCAGCCAGGTTAGACTTACACAGTGTAGAAGTAATTGTATCAAGGTTTGAAATGTAAGTAAACAGCATACAATTCACAGTTTCTCTTCAGTAACAAAGAAAATCAAAGTAGAGTGACATGCAGGTAAAATTAATAAACAAATAAAATGCACAATCTGAAGACTTACAAATATCCCGCCTTTATTAAAAAATACCAAGTATTTAGTGCTTTCATCCCTCAAACTAGGGACTTCATCAGAATACAATGATACAATACACTGACAACATTTAAATACCCCACGTCTCTCCAAGATAAGATGATCACTAACCAATCACAAATCTGGCAGTTAGTGGCAATGGATATAAAATGTATTATATATCAGTAAATACTTATACTGTGGTTTACTAAAGTGCATATCCATTAAATATTTTATATATATTTATTAATATATAAAAAACAACTTCACAAAAAATATATATTTAATACAAATTAAACTTATAAAAACATGATAAACATAGGAGAATTTAACTTTAGATTCTTAACAAAAGCTCTCTTCGTACTCATTGTATTGTTACAACATTATCTATAATTTGTTAGCTCGCTTGTAAAGTATGGAGGTAATAGATATAGCATCATTTATTCCTGTGGGAAGCATTGCTGCTAACCTAAATTGCCACTCTGTCTCCTTTCTAAGTATGTTTTTCTGGTCACCCCCCCCCCCTCAGGTTTAGCTGAACGTTCTCCAATATACCAACATTTAAACTTAGTAAAACCTTCAGAGAGCTGAGAGTGCTTATATAAAGCATTATTCTGTTTTTTTTTTCATATCATTTAAATGTTCATAAATCCTATTTCTAAAGGGGCGCTCATTTTTCCCACATAAAAATGTCCACGTGTCATACATAGGGCCAAATAAACAACTTTACTAGTTGCAGAATTACCCTTACTAAGTATCACCTTACTCCCCAGTCTGTTCTGCAAAGTAATATTACTTTGTTAATGTACCCACATTGGCTACAAGCTCCACAAGGTCTGGTACCATAACCAGAGTCTTCTACCAAATTTCACTTGGTCTCCAATAACTTTATAAAATTAGCACCTGCTTTATTAATAAATTGTGGCCCTACACCTACCTTTTCATAGATGCCGGGGTTAACTATGAATATATTCCAATTCCTTCTAAAAGCTCTTTTTATCTTTTCTGTCAAATGGTTGTACTATAATACACAAGCTCTCTCATATTTGGTATTAGCCTTTGACACTACTTTATAGTCCTTATCTAATCACACACTAAGTAAGGGCTTATATTGTATTCCTCATTTTTATAGATGTCCTCCAGAATTTGCTCCACCTACTTCTTAGGATACCCCCTCTGAAAATAACACCATTCCAGTTTTATTTAACTCCATCTTAACATCCTCATGGTGTGATGTCATACGTGCAGCCCATATTGCCTGCCCTTTCACAATGCTCTTTTTTTGTCCTTTTTGGTGGCTACTATTATAATGTAAGGATGAATTACAGAAGGAGTCCTTATTGTGAAAATTAGATTTAAACCCTCTACAAAAGTGTGAAATATAGGTGTCCAGATAATTAATCACAAATTTATCATATTTGAAGGTAAATTGCAAAAGAATGGGTGGTATTCTACAAATATAGTATAAATTCATGGATGTCTTCAACCCTGCCTTTCCACAAAATAAAGATATCATCCAAAAATCTGGAATACATTTTCACATTAATCCAGTAGGGGCACTGAAAGAGATATCAATTCTCCCACTCAAGTAAAACAGTATTAGCATAAACAGGGGCACAAGCCGCCCTCATTGCCACAGCCTTTGTTGGTTGAAAGTATTCTCCCTTAAAGAATACAAAATTATTTTCCAATATTATAACCATAAGTTTGCATACAAGGGTGATTTGATCATGGGGTAGGTTGGAACACGATAACAGAGTCTCCTCAAATAACTCCAGTCCCTCCTCCTTTGGGATTATGGAAAATAAATCCTTAATATCTGTCATGAGGAAAATGAGATTTGTATCCCAAATATCTTGCTTTAATTGTCCCAAAAACTCTCAGGAGTCTTTAACCAGGTAGGATGTACTCTCCACCAGAGGTTGGACCCAGGAATCCACTAAGACTGCAAGTGGATGCATCTTAGACCACCCACTGGCTGCCACTATTGGTCTAAAAGGTGACTGTTCCATATTTGTATGGATTTTTGGGATACCAAAAAATACAGGAATAGTGGGATCCTTGATGTACAAAAATTTATATAACTCCGGACAAATTCTCTGATTTACCACATAATCTTTCAAATAGAAATCAATATGAGAATAGGTAATATTAATCTGATTCCTTGAAGCTACCACATATGTCATGTCATCAAACAATAATCCCTGCATTGCATTAGAGTAATCAATAGTCCTAAATATCACTATCCCTCCTCCATTATCAGGGGTCATGGTATGTATAGATGTATCACCTCTTAACTCACACAATAACTTGTATTCTTCCTTAGTAAGATTCCAATGTATCTTATTCTCCTTTTGACAAATCTTATAAATATCATCCATTACCACCTTTTCAAATACATCCAAAAGTGGAAGCAGAGGTGGATTGAATGTATTTTTCTTTTTAGGTATGGGGTGTACTACGCTAAGCCCCTCTGTAAAATGTTCTTCTTGTCCAGAGAAAAAGATACCAACATTCAACATCCTCATATACAATTTTAATTCTGTCATACTGCCTAACACATTTCCTTTACTATTTGGAATAAACTTTACACCCTTAGATAACAAGCTGAAATATTCAGTAGTAACCTCTGTCTGTGTGGTTATAAATGGAGAACCCATTATGTGCACATACTATATTGTTGCTATGTGTATTTAATCCCTGGTGCTGTCTCTTCCCCTTTGAAGATTTCCTTTACGTGGGTAATATTTCATATAATATTCCCCCCTCTCGATATATCTGGGAGCTAATCTCTCCGAGCAACTCACCTGTTGAAAATCCTGTTCTTCTTCCATATTTAAAGTAGCCCTATGTTCATGCCCCCACCAGTGTGACCATCCCTTGCTATCTCACTATAACTCAGTGTCCCTTGAAAGTTTCTGTCTTGGTGGGTGATTTTCACTACACGTTGCACTGGGTAAGCTTGACAATTTTGATACTGTTTTAAATCCCTCTCTAATTTACATTTCTTTTTCTAAAACAAAGAATTGCACCTTTTTTCCACCTTACCTATTACCTTAAAGAACATTCTATGATATTCAGGAAAAAAGTAGTTCCTGTCTAATTCTAGAATCCAATGTACTTATCTCCTGAATAACAGAGTCTTTCTGTTTTTCATAGTAATGAACAGTTTTCTTGATAAGTCCCAACCCCACATCATCAAAAAAATTAACAAAATCTTGTACCACTTCATTAGTATAAAAGATACCAAAAGGAAATTTGTAAATCCACAATCCTTGCAGCATAACCTTCAGTTCATAGGTTCATAGGTTGATACTAGGCTATCTGCCCTAGGGCATTTATAAGCCTAGCCAGAGTGTGTTTGGCTTTCGCCACCCATTTTAAATTAATTTTGCTATGCCTTTTTTTGAGGTTAGTATACTGTGGCTCTGTCTAACAGTGACACAGAAGTGATAGCCGGGGTAAACCTATGATCTCCCATCCACTCATCAAGATTCCTCTTGAAGAGAGTCAATGTGGGACTCTGCCTAACCTGGACTGGGATTTTATTCCAGAGTGAAGGGAGCCTCTGAGTTATGAATCTGTCCCTCCAGCATGTCCTATTTATTTCAGTGCTGAGGTTCAAGTCTCTCGAGCACGTAGCTCGATGGGATTTGGATTTTCTGAGGTGCAGCATGTCCATTAATTCCGGGTTGGACATGGCTTTATACGTCAGGCACAGATCGCCTCTGAGCAGGCGGTATGCCACTGAGTAGAGCTGGAGTTTCTTTAACCGGGCAGCATATGGCATCTGTTTGAGCCCTTTGATCCTCTTGGTGAGGTACTTTTGGGGTCTTTCCAGTTGCTGCAGTTGTCTGGTAAGGTACATCCCAAAAGGGGCATTGTACTCAATTATGGGTCTGATGAGGGATGAGTAAAGGCGATGACCTCCCTGATCTAGATGTGAATCCTTCATGATTAGGTGGGCTATATAAAATGTTTTTCTAACCACTTTGGCCACGTGGTTGTCAAATGAGAGATTGCTATCAACTTGGGTCCCCAGGTCCCTAATGACTTCTTCTGTACTTAATGGATTACCACCTATGTGGTAATTTGTGGGCACTTTGTTTTTGACATAGGGGATGACTATACACTTTTTGGTATTTAGCTTGAGGCCATGGCTCTGGCACCAGTTGTCTGTTTCTATGAGGCCCTTTTTGAGGATGCTTGTGTCAGCTGGAGAGTTGATTATGGCGCCCAGTTTGCAGTCATCTGTGAACTTGATAAGCCACAGTCCTTCCGTGTTGGCCTGTACCGCCGAGAAATATATACCGAACAAGAGAGGTCCCAGGACTGAGCCTTGTGGGACGCCACTTGTAACTGGTTTGGAGTCTGACATGGCTCCAGCAATTCTAACCATGTGGGTTCTGTCCTTGAGCCAGTTTGCAACCCATTTAGTGACATAGGGGTTTATATTTAAGCTGGTGAGCTTATCTATAATGCCAGTGGGTATTGTATCAAAGGCTTTTGCGAGGTCCAGGTAAGCTGTGTGGACCACCTTCCCCTCGTCAATGGCCTTGGTGACTGTTTCAAATAAATTGACCAGGTTTAAGAGACAGGATCTGCCCTTAACAAAGCCAAACTGGGTAGGATCCAGTGTCTCTAGGCCCCCAATATCTTTATTTATGAGGTCCATGATGATCCTTTCCATAGCTTTGCAGACCAAGCTAGTCAGGCTTTTGGGGCGATAGTTTCCAGGATCCATTGAGGCACCACCTTTGTGGCGAGGGACCGCTGTTGCTGTACGCCACTCTTTGGGTACATATCCTGTAGTAAGGCTAAGATTGAACAGTAGTTTTATGTTTGGGTTTAGCTCTTCTTGGAGTTCATGTAGGACGCAGCCCGGGACACCATCTGGTCCCATTGATGCTGTGTTTTTTGCTTTGGAGAGAGCGGCTCTTACCTGAGTATCTGAGATGTCAGGGGGTCAACACTCTGTTGGGATAGATATTTGCCCTTTTGGTGGGGATAGGGGGGAGAAGTTTGCACTGAACCTGTCAGCTAGGATGTTGGCAATGTCTGTGGGCTCGGTGTATTTTTTGTCATTTTGGACTAATTCTGAGCATATCTGGGAATTCCCACCCAGGTTCCTAACATAACTAAAGAAAGCCTTGTGATTATCCTTAGTGTCCTGTGCAATTTTTATCTCGAAGTTGGCCTTAGACGATTTTATGAGTGCCCGTAGTTTTTTGCTAATACTGATCAGAGATGCCTTCCCTTTTTGGGATTTTGCTCTATCATGTAGTAGCTTCCTCCTTCTGTTGTATAGTTTGTTTATGGCTGGGGTCCACCAGACAGGACGTCTGCCTTTGGAGGATTGGGTCTTGGTTTTATTTGGGATTGTATGATCCATGCATTCCTGAAGGTGTTCATAGAATGCGTTTATAAAGGATTCTGCGGTCTGAGCAGTATTTTCCACAGGCCCGGGGGCTTTGAAGGATTTCGCCTCGGTTTTGAGGCGTGTGAAATTTGTGACATACACTCATTCAAATATGCAATATCAATTTGAAAAAACTTCATTATAAACAATCTTTTTTCAAAATTGTAAATCATATTTTTTAGTGAACTAAACACCCCATTATTTACATCAACAGACACTTCATTTGGTCTATTAATTCCTTGTTCACTAGCTGTAGAAAAACAAAAATCCTTAGTAATCAAGTCTAAAAGTTAGGAATCAAGACAATTTGTGCCAGAAACAGCATTTGTTTCATTATTATATGCTTGCAAAACAGCACACAACTGTCCTTCATTTAAACAAACAACCAGAGCATTAGCTTGTACAGTACCTTGATTTTCATCATGGCTATTCTTTTTAATTTAAGTTCAACTGTCCAGATAAACATTCCTCAGTCCAACACATTGATGGAATGGCTTCATTGAATTGTTTTCCACCATTACCAACATTTCCTTGTTGCTGCAGCACTAAATCACTGGTCAGCTGACTGGGAGAGCCAGTAATATCAGAATCACCATGGGGACCATTTGGCATTTCTCCAAGGCTTAAGGAAGAGGAAAAACAACCAGAGTGAGCTCTTAATCCACCACTTCCTCCATTTTCTTTTTGAGAAAATAGTTCAATAAGTTTTGTAAGCTCCCCTTTCAAGATGGATACCTCTTCTTTAAGTAGGGCTAGTTGTGAAGCAGCCCCCTCTTTGGCAGACAGACCAAACTGGTCAAGGGTATCCATAAAAATCCTCGGGCCCAACAAATCAACCAAGAAAACCAAGGTAGAGTGACTTACAGTTAAAACTAATAAATAAAATGCATGATCCGAGGACTTAAAAATATTTGTGATTGGTTAGTGATCATTCTATCTTGGAGAGAGTGCTGTATTTAAGCAGTGTTGGTGTATTGTATCATTGCATTCTGATGAAGTACCTGGTTTGAGGGATGAAAGCACTAAATATTTAGTATTTTTAATAATGGTGGGATATGTTTAAGTCCTCGGATCGTGATTTTGTTTATCTGTTCAGTAACATCCAAATTCCCTTTCATTTGTTGACAACTATATATTAATGCCATTGAATATCCTCACACATTTTAAGGACAATGATACAGAATGTCTTGCAAACTGCATGTCTCAGATTAATGCTCAGATAAGACAAGAATGAGCAACAGCCACAGAGAGATAAAACAGAGCTGCAGTTTTGCAGACAACACTCATTAATGTTTGTGTGATCACTCAGTGCACTACATCTGAAATGAATGCATGTACAAATAACTGTCATATGGCTTGCTAGTGCTGTGGATGGTGTTGCATTCAGTTGTATGTAGAATGATTTCAGTTCTCTCCTGCAAAGTTGTTTGTGGGACAAATAGAGATAATATACCCTTACCGTGTTCTGAAGGTCCATTAGAGTGAGAGTTCAAATTCAGACCTGTATTTTTTTTAATTTGCAGTGTTTATGCATTATGCCTCTTAAGGCAAACAAGGGAAACGGAGAAACAATGAGTGTCAGGTTTGTCTTTGCTTATCCCGTTTGCGTGGCATTTAGCAGTGCACAAACCCAGACTTGTGGCCCACACAAGAAGCAGACATAACACCTACAAACAGGGCATCTGTAAAAGTGTAAATGTCAAAAAGGATTCATTATTGCAATGTTTGCTTTCCATTGCACAACACCACTAAGTGATGTTGCATGTTGGTTAGCAAGGTTCCCAAACACCTGCAGCCATCAAACACCTGCATACAAGACACAAACAGTCAATAACTGAAAACAGATAAATTCAATTAATTATGTAGGGTACAACTCAAATTTTCTAAGTGGAGTTGTGCAGCAGTTAACACACAAAACTTAAGAATGACTAGGAAATTATGGAGCTTTCATGTAATTGCTCCTGTGACAGCAGGTTTACATGTAGAATTGCAATGTAGATGGCCCTGGGTTCTAATATAGTCAGTGTAACATATTTTAAAGCTGAGACAGTTGAGTTTCAATGAACAGAAACATATAAAATTGTTATTTCAAAATTCTTGTGGCAATAGGTGTAAGTCTAGAGCTGCGTAAATGTGGTCCTGGGTTTTGTCACTTAAATAAGACACATACACAGCTGAGTCTATATACAAGAACCCTGTCAGGTCAGACACATGCTGGGTTAACACCTCAAACTGCCAGCTGTATTTATGAATGATGCATGACTGTGTCCGAGCAGCACTTCTTCATTGACAAAGATGGAAAACCACTGCTGTGAAAGAAAATGATTTGCCCATTATGTAGTAGTTTGAATACCACACTTTAAAATCATTATGAGTGTATAAATCCAAACAAAAATGTGTCAGGTCATGAAATTGATGTCCCCAGTGCATGCCTGCAAAGTTAACTCACCCTAGTTACCTTCCAATTTAAAAAAAAATATTTCCAACTTACAGCAGCAAACAACTCTCAGACAACTGTCAAATATGAGCTTAACCTTCCAATTTTAAAAACTGCTTTTCGAAATGTTTGGCACTGTTGCTCTCCACTTAACATCACGCAAATGTGGTTGGCATTGTTTCCCAGGTTTGCGCAATACCTGTAAATGTGATAGCAGAAATTGGTGGGAAACCATTAGTTGCCATGGCTCTACATTTGGTATTAGGCATGTCTCGAGTTAGAGGGGAAGTTTAGAGAAAGTTTTTCAGTTTAGGGCACAGAGGTGGGATGTTCAGGAGTCCAGGATATTTATTAGACTCCTAGTGAAGTCCCACAGCCAAAGGCTTTTTCATGACATAGAACAGTTGACTATACAAGATATGCATGGGTAGCTCCCACTAGAAGTCTGAGGCTTGGAGTAGTTTGGCTAAGTCTGTTTCCAGTGTGACTGGCATCCCACACAATAGGGAACAGTGTAGGCACTACTTCATCAACCTGCAAAGCTGCAAGAGGGATACCCTCAACCAGTGGTTGACTAAATTTCAAACTGGTGACATCCTACAGTTCTGTAAGTATGGTAATAAAGACAATTTTTAATGCACCTAAAGCTAAATATAGGCAAGACTGGTATGCATTATGGTCTTCTGTTCTTTTCTTTGCTTTTCACAGCTAATGCTAACATATAATTGAATCGGCAGGCACATGCTGAACGTCTAGAGAGACTGAGGGAAGCAAGTAGTACGTATGCAGCACAGCAGACGTATTATTGTAGGTTTAAATTTTAATGATAGATGTTTTCATATTCTATACAGTAGTAACAAAGTGAGCATGCATATCTTAACTGTAAAAGCAAGCATGCATGCATAAGTATGTAGCACAAACCAACTTTAGGAGTCAAATGTAAGTCTGAAGTGAAAGGTTTTGGGTTCAAATACCACGAGCAGCAATTATACAGTCCTGCATTTCCTTCATAATATTATATAAATTAACCTCTATACAAGTAGCATAAATATCCTGCTGTTAACCGCAATCAAAATACATGAACCAAGCATATGACAGGACACAATAATTGCACCCAATATGTAAGAGTCATCAAACATGATAAGCCAAAGGTCATATACGTTAGCCTGAACTATTGCAAAATTGATTCCAAACAGTAAAGGGCCAAGCACAGATCTCTGGGTATGCCAATAGTTATGGCTCTACTGGCACAGGTTGATTCACCAACTTTCCCAGTATATGTTCTGTCGGTGAGCCAATTGGTTACCCGTCTAGTCATGTAAGGGTTAATCCCCAGCTGGGAGAGTTTCTCAATGATACCTGAGTGGGGGATTGTGTCAAAACCCTAGGCCAGATCAAAACAAGTGGTATGCACTGTCTCACCTTCATCTAGGCCTATTACACACAATCAGTGGGTTGTGACAACATCACAGATCACCTATGGTGTGACTAAGCACATACACCTTCCTGACATGGTTGAATACACACTTCAACACCCCCCACATGGACTATGTTCCCATAGAATGGTGTACATCAACATGAATCCATCTGAGCTGGAGGGATATCAACTGATGCATGCATGTCTAGACACATCTTCACTCTCCTCAACTGTGAGGTTGACCAGCATGTCATCATGGACCTTTTCTAAATAGACACTAGTAATATCCTGGCTGTGTGTAACACACCTGTGTGAGTTGTTAATCCTCCATCATGTCTGTTACATCTGATCGATGTCCTCAAAGAGGTCATTGAGGGCATGCATGATGACAACACTATCATCCTGTGGAACTTGACCAGGCCAGAGCATTTGACACAAATCCACACTGAGGAATTCAATCAATACTGTCAGATGTGGCCAAAAACAGCTATATCACCAACTGGGTAGACCAGTGGATCACATACATGACCTCTAAGTATGTTGAAATGTTTGAAGTGACCTATATCTCAGGTCCAGTGTTTAGGTCCTTACATCAGGACTGTCTGCTAGACCCTTTCCTGTCATTATTTAAGTCACGGACATCACAAATGACAACATTTCAGTATTTTGAAATTCTATAGCCGAAAGCTTTAAATCACGAAACCCCAGAAGCGCAAAATTCAAAATCCCGAAGTTCGGAGATTTTGAAATAGCTTTTCTGGTGTTACAGTGTGTGAATGGATAGGTGTAAGTTCAGGTAAGTATGTATGTGTAAGTGTGTTGGTTAGGGGCTTTAGTGTATGTTAGTGTGTGTTGTGGCTGTGATGTGTGTGTGCAAGGGACTGTGGAATTTGTGGGTGTGAGTTACCTTTGTGTGTGTGACTGTGCGATCTCAGAGTTAGTATATATAAATGGGGGTGTTTGCTTCCCTGCTTGTCTGTAGTGTAGGACTGTATGTTTGATTGTGGGGGGACATTGTGTGTATGTGCATATGTGTGGTGTATTTGTAGTGTAAGTTCGCAATTTGAAATTTTGCAGTTCTGGGGTTTTGGGATTTAATGCTTTCGGCTATAGAATTTCAAAATACTGAAATTCGGGATTTCAGTATTTCGAAATTCTATAGTGAACCCATATATATATATATATATATATATATATATATATATATATATATATATATATATATATATATATATATATATATCCATATGCAATGCACATCAGTCAACTAGCCTGTATTGATCATAATGTCACATACAAGTATAGCAGTGTCCCTCCTAACATGTACAGCAGATGTTACAATGTCAGGACAGTGTGCTTGACTGCCCTTATAAATTGCTGACATATCAAATAGTTGTACAAGTGTGTTTTTGCAGAACCATCTCTGATCACTAAGAATCACGTATGTTGTGTCAGAGATATGGAATGGTATTATTCTAACATTGTCCATGATTGTGCTTGCTTCTTTTACTGTTGTCCAGGAGCCAGTAACTGTGTCCCACTTGTTGGTGACCTCTGCTGAGATTACACTCATATTCTTGCAAATCAGTTTGGACAGCTTCACTTCACCCTCTCTTTTAGCTTTTTACTTGCATAATTCACAATTCACAGATAATCGTCATGATATATCATGTTTTCTATAAAGGAAGGCGCAACTACAGAAATAAGGAAATTTTTGATTCAGAGCATTGATTTGATCTCTGCTGTTAACAGAATAGCTCAAAGGCCTAAAAAGAGCCAGTATGCCTTGTTTTCAGAATGTTGTATGGGAATAGCCCTTAAATATATTTAATATTAACTTTCAGATAGAAGAAAAAGACAAAGTAAGAACAATTCAGGAATGACATCACTAAAATCCACCCTCTACTTTCTTTTCACCACTCTTGCCTCTCTCTTCTCCCTATTCACCTCCCACTCATTCATTCCAGCCTTTCTACCACCAACAATACTACCTTTACTTCATCCTAATTTTTTTTCCCACTACTTGATACTTCATGTTTTCCAGCCAATGCTTCTTTTCACCAACTATCCTTATCCCCTAATACCCTTCTATTGTCTTCCCCCACTCCATCATGCTGCTCCACCACACTACTCTACTATCTCTACTGTTCTTAACCTCTACTCTGACTTACTATCAACAGTATCTCCTTTCCCCCTCCCCTGCACTCTCAGCCCCTTCACCACACCATACCAAACTCACACACTGTGTTATAACACCTAGCCTCATCACATCACCAATCTAGCTTTTCACACATACAGATACACTCATGAACTTACCTCACTTAAGCTTCTTCATTAATATACCAAACTTGCCCTCAAACATCCTAATACCATTATTCATTTAAATATAACCTCAAACTTAGCAGAGACATCCACACAAACCTAAGTCCCAAGAACAATCCACTAGAACCAAACGCACTTCTCCATACAATTACTAACATTAATATAATTTCCACCCCCAATAAATCAAACCTCTTTCTTCTAAACTTAAACCTCAGGAGTCTATGAAATAAATTACACTAATTCACGCAACTCCCTCACTCTATGCTCCTAACATAGCAGTTCTAATTGAAACTTGGGTAAAGTCCAACATAAGGGTTAGTGAAATACTAAGCCAAGGCTGCAACAGCCACAGAATGGACAGACTAAACAAACGGGGTGGAGGCATAGCTCTCACATATAAAAATACATTCAGCCTTCAGCTCCTTGAACCTAACCCTCCAAAATTCAATAATGCAGAATTCCTATTTACCAAACTAGTATTAGATCCCAAAATCTATAATTATAATAGCTATCTACATCCCACTTAGAAACAACCCTGCCATAATTGAGGACTACTCCACTGGATATTCCTAACTTTCTTCTTACCAACCATAGTAATGGGTGACTTTAACAAAGACCAGATAACTTGTACCTCTGATAACCCATCAAATTTCAATCACCTATATGGATTCTGCCATCTAATACACTCACCAACTAGAGTGTACAAAACAATTAATAGTCATTCAATACTAGACTGGATACTAACCAACAAACCATCACCCACCTACCACTCAGGATGCCTCCCAGATAGTATCAGCAACCACTTATCAATTTACCTGGTTAGACAATGCCAACACATCACCAAAAACACAACATTCAGACAGACATGCAGCAGAAAACACTTGTCACCCCAAACATGCTATATTCAACTTGTAGCACTTGTTCAGAAAAAAAAAAAAAAAATTTCTCATCTTAAAAGTACTCAATTGTATTATACTGCTTTGGTGTACTCATTCTCTAAGCCTTTTGGTTTAAACACTTGGGCTTTGGACCAGTTTTTTTTGCAGAGGGGTTTGTGGTTGTGGTCTGTGGCAGAACAGGTAGCTTACATCCTTCTCTAGGTTGGGAACTGAACTGATGATTGGCTCAGTGTCTTGTTATTCTAAAAGTGTATTAATTCTTCTTTAAGCACTTGGGCAAGTGTAGCTATCATTCTAAGTCTTTGGATTTAAGCTTGGGGGCTTCCAGACCAGTTGTTTACATTAGGAAGGTTTGTGGCATGCACTGTGGTGGCAGGACAGGTAGCTCATCTTTCTAAGTTGAGGAAGCTGAAGAGAGCAGCCCAGTGTCTGTTATTCTTAAAGTGTATTGGTTTCTTTTTAAGCTCTTGGGCAGTTATTTTTGGGAATTTCTGTTTAAGGTTTATAGTGCCTGAATATTTGAACTGTATCTTATGAAATTGGTACACCTTGTTTGTTGCTGTACAGGATAGAGATCCAGGCCTGCTGCTGAATCTAGCTTTTATATATGCTTGTTTGTTTGTTTATTTGCTTCTCAGTGCTTCTGTGGATCACTAGTGATATCTGCATTGCTTACTGTACTTATTTCCTTAAGCACTACACCCTCACTCCCCATTGGCCCTGGTATTCAATTATTAAGGATTCCCAATATTATTCTAGCATGTCCAAGGTCAGTTGTCAATCTCCTGCCTCATGTACACAACAACCCTCTCCTCCTCCCAACAAATTCCAACACATGTGAGAGATGCAACCATATAGCCAAACTGGAGGCTAGCTCTCTCACTCAGTAACACACATAACCAGTCAGAAGGAGAAGGGAAACCACACTCACTACAATTCCAGTCTACATATCTCACAAAGCCAGTGTGCCAAACAGTCACAGCCCTTAAGACTAAACAACACACCTGATACACTTGTAATAGGTGACTCTATCATCAGGCACACTGATGTCCCGCTCACCAGGCTGAACAAGGGAGAGGTCACGGTGAGCAGCCTGTAGCACTCAGGTCACTCCAAGGCAAGTACAAATATGACTCAGTCATTGTCCATGCTGGTGTGAATGACCTGGTAGCATCTTACCCTCACCAATTTTAGGCAAGGCTCAAAAGACAAACCCACCTCCATAGGTATCACAAAAACCTCAAGATGCATGCACTCATATTCATCAAAGATACCCACACCTCCAGGTTGGTGGCAAACTGCCTTCCAGTTTATAGCCTGCTACAGACCACCCTCCCAAACCCAGGAACCCGAACACTGGAAAATATGAAGGTCTCTCCAAACACCATTATACCAAACATAGACTGGGAGCATTACTCTAGCTCTAACACCCTAGCCCAAAGGTTCCTAGAATTTATAAACTCAAATGCTATGGAACAACCATACTGGACCTGATCATCACCAACATGGGGACTCTATGCTCCAGACCAGAAGTGTATCCCTCACTGGTAAGATCAGACCATAAACTAATCTCACTGGATATTCACATAAACCACAGTGAAAAACTTCTCTAAAGCAAATTTCACACTCCTCAAAACTGAGGTGGAATCCTTCAATATGGCCCAGACCACAGAATCCTTTATAAACACATTCTATGAACACCTCCAGGCCTGCATGGATCATGCGATCCCAAATAAAACCAAGACCCAATCCTCCAAAGCTGTCTGGTGGACCCCAGCCATAAACAAACTATACAATAGAAGGAGGAAGCTACTAAATGATAGAGCAAAATCCCAAAAGGGAAGGCATCACTGATCAGTATTAGCAAAACTACGGGCACACATAAAATTGTCTAAGGCCAAAAATTGCACAGAACACCAAGGATAATCACAAGGCTTTCTTTAGTTATGTTAGGAACCTGGGTGGTAATTCCCAGATATGCTCAGAATTAGTCCAAAATGACAAAAAATACACAGAACCCACAGACATTGCCAACATCCTAGCTGACAGGTTCAGTGCAAACTCCCCCACCAAAGGGCAAATATCTATCCCAGCAGAGTGCTGCCCCTGACATCTCAGATGCTCAGGTAAAACACAGCATCAATGGGACCAGATGGTGTCCTGGGCTGCGTCCTACATGAACTCCAAGAAGAGCTAAACCCAAACATAAAGCTACTGTTCAGTCTCAGCCTTACTACAGGATATGTGCCCAAAGAGTAGCAACAGTGGTCCCTCTCCATAAAGGTGGTGCCTCAACGGATCATGGAAACTATCGCCCCATAAGCCTGACTAGCTTGGTCTGCAAAGCTATGGAAAGGATCATCATGGACCTCATAAATAAATATATTGGGGACCTACAAACACTGGATTCTACCCAGTTTGGCTTTGTTAAGGGCAGATCCTGCCTCTTAAACCTGGTTGATTTCTTTGAAACAGTCAGCAAGGCCATTGATGAGGGGAAGGTGGTCCACACAGCCTACCTGGACCTCGCAAAAGCCTTGCATTATAGATAAGCTCACCAGCTTAAATATAAACCCCTATGTCACTAGATGGATTGCAAACTGGCTCAAGGACAGAACCCACATGGTTAGAATTGCTGGAGCCATGTCAGACTCCAAACCAGTTACAAGTGGTGTCCCACAAGGCTCAGTCCTGGGACCTCTCTTGTTCGGTATATATTTCTCGGAGGTACAGGCCAACACGGAAGGACTGTGGCTGAACTCTCCAGCTGACACAAGCATCCTCCAAAAGGGCCTCATAGAAACAGACAACTGGTGCCAGAGCCATGGCCTCAAGCTAAATGCCAAAAGTGTATAGTCATCCCCTTTGGCAAAAACAAAGTGCCCACAAATTACCACATAGGTGGTAATCCATTAAGTACAGAAGAAGTAATTAGGGACCTGGGGACCCAAGTTGATAGCAATCTCTCATTTGACAACCGCCAAAGTGGTTAGAAAAACATTTTATATAGCCCACCTAATCATGAAGGGATTCACATCTAGATCATCATCCCTCATCAGGCCCATAATTGAGTACAATGCCCTTTTGGGATGTACCTTACCAGACACCTGCAGCAACTGGAAAGACCCCAAAAGTACCTCACAAAGAGGATCAAAGGGCTCAAACAGATGCCATATGCAGCTCTACTCAGTGGCATACCGCCTGTTCAGAAGCGATCTGTGCCTGGCGTATAAAGCCATGTCAACCAACCAATGGACATGCTGCACCTCAGAAAAAATCAAAATCCCACCATCAAGCGCAGCTTCGAGAGACGAACCTCAGCACTGAAATAAATAGGACATGCTGGAGGGACAGATTCATAACTCTTCAAGAGGAATCTTGATGAGTGGATGGGAGATCGGCTTATAAATGAACCTATAAACCTATGAACATTATTATCTACATTGCAACAATGCAACTGGTCCTCACTATTATCACTCCCACTGGATGCTGCCATATCATACTTCAGTAACACACTTCTAGATACTTCAGTAACACACTTCTAGATACTTCAGTAGCACACTTCTACATAGCCTAGACCTCCAAGAACTATTAGAATAAAGACAAACTATGCTCCCAGTCTGACAAAAGAAACTAAACTATTACTCAAAACCAGAGACAAAGCCTGGACTCAATACCAGTCCAACAAATCCCAAACCTCCCTCAATTTGTATCGACATCTAAGAAACAAAGCCAAGAGACAGGTCAAAAACAATAAAAAAAACCCTGCTACATTACAACCCAACAAAATTTCAAAATAATCCCAACAAATAATTCTGGGCTTCTATAAATCAGCTGTTAAAAACAGATCAACCCAAAACCTCAACACCTAACCATACAAATTCTACCGACAGTGTAGCTACACAATTTAACACCTACTTCATAAATTCCATACTAACCCTAACCCAACCCAACAACAATACTCCTCTAGCCAGTCCCACTGATCTAGACAGTACTTCCCACACCTTTTCCCTCAAATCTGTAAAAATCAGCACCATAAAAATACTACTCAATACACTTAGGCCTACTCCTCTCGCGCCTGACAATCTCCTTTCTGAATATCTCAAGCTAGCTGCTGACACAATCTTTTACCCAACCTCTGTCTTAATCAATCACTCCATTGCAGAACAGTACCTGCCCAAGATTTGGAAAATATCCTAAATCACCCCATTACATAAAGGCGGTACCTCTGCAGACTTCTCCAACTTCAGGCCTGTTGTTATCTTATCTCCTCAATTCAAAATTCTAGACAAATGTATCCATTCCCAACACTCATGCTTCACTTAATTTCCAATAACCTTCTAACTAATTCCCAACATGGCTTCAGAACCAACTATAGTACCCCTACAGCTCTTTCAAACTTCTCAAACTCGATCAACCATTTCAGAAACAACGGCCATCTAGTCTCCTCCATTTTCAATGACATGTCCAAAGCATTGGATACCATATCCCAACAAAAACTCTTCAGTGAACTTTCATGCCTTAAACTAAGCTAATCTGTGCTTGCATGGTTCCAAAGTTACTTATCTGACCATCAGCAGGCTGTAAAATGGCAACACAAACTCTCTTCTCTACTTCCTGTCCCATTAGGCATCCCATAAGGATCCAGTCTAGGTCCTCTCCTATTTTCCATCTTCACCAACAAGCTCCAAGCTGCCACCCATCAGGCAACTACCATACAATATGCTGAATACTCCACAATCATATGCGTAGCCCCCTCTATTTCTAAACTCCGAGAAATAACCCAAAAGTCCTTTACAGAAGTAGAATTTTGGCTCTCTGATGCTCAATTAGTTCTCAATCCCAATAAAACTTAACTTATGATTTTCTCACACAACAAACCCTCAGAACTCCTGTCCCCCTTCATGATTCATTCTTGTAATTACACCAAAATAGAACCCATTTCTCACACTAAGCTTCTTGGTGTCACAATTGATAACAAAATGAGATTTGACAAACACATTATCTTAACTATTAGAAAAAGTCCTATTCATCTAGGCTCTCTCTACAGAGTCAAGCTATTCCTCACCAACTCCACAGGACAAGCTGTTGCCAGGACACTCCTCATGTCTACTGTTCTTTATGCCAGACTCATTCTCACCAACCTGTACAAAACAGACCTGGCAAAACTAGATGCCTGCTAAAACAAAACTGCCACTTTTGCCACCGACTCTCCTCATAGATCCTATCACTGTACTGCCCTACATTAACTAAACTGTCTTGAGTTTCCCAATTACCTGGCATACACCCATCTCATTATGACCCACAGCATACTTTACCTCCCAGACAGGTGTCCTGCACACTGCGATGTACTTCAACCCAACTCTAATAAAAGACTGATTAGAGCTTCTAACAAATTACTGTTATAAGTCACAAAAGCTAACAACTTTTCTGGTGATTCTCTTTACTCCAGCCACAGTGCTAGAACAGGGAACTCAATCCCCCAACACATACGTAGCACACAAAATCACCTACAGTTCAAATCTCTCCTCAGATCTCATCTATCTAATTCTTGGCTCTGCTCTTGCCTTACACCTGATTCCTCCCCCATCCTGCAATCTTTAAAAGCTTACTTTCACTACACCTCACCGTAGATCTTTACACACTCGTCCTGATAGGAGTCTCTCTTTCCCATCTAATTGCCCTCCTGCACACTCTCTCTAGATACCCTGTCTATTTTCACTGCATTTCATCCATTCTTCTCTTTCTTTCTGAACTTCTTACTACATCCTACTCCAAGTTTATTGCTCTCTTAGTCTTTCATACCTAAATAAAGAAAAATATCTACTTCCCACCATGCATATCTTGTATAGTCAACTGTTCTATGTCTGAATAATTCTATGTATAACTTGCAATCCATGTATATACTACTACTGTATGAGTTTATGCATTGTATAATTTTTTAGTACCCTTCTGTATCTGTGTGAGCCCCCCCCCCCCTCGGGCCTCCCCTGAAAAAAGGCATGTGCCCAGTCAGACTATCCCAGTCAACAAACATTAAATAAATAAATAACGTAAATAAGTAAATAAAATATGCACCCTACCCTGATTGCATGTAACATCCCTGATAGATGTCCTCTGCATTGTTCCTGTAAGGATGCTTATGTCACAAAGACATGTTCTCCATTGTTATGTCACCTTGTGTGGCACTCACATGATACACATTTTCACTGTGCAATCCAAACTGTACCATATTGATATGTGATTGGTGCTCCTGCTACAACTGTCTTCCATTGACATGCCCTTGTCTGCTGTATAGTAGGATGTTTCACCTGTCCTCTTTCCCTGTGTTCATTGTTACAATTCATCTCTGTGTCCTATTCAATACATACACTTCCCCTGACTGTTTATTTTACATGGCTGTCCATGTACCCTTACAGATCATTTACAGTGCTTTTGTACAGAATGCCCGGAATGGGATTTCACAATACTGTATACACTGTCCTGTACTGTATTTGGACAATATGCATAACTATATTTTAAGCCCTGGTAATTATTGTGGCATTCCATACAATCCTGCTAACCTACTTTGCTCTGAGGTAACCAGGTTTTCTATCCATGTTGATTTACATGGTTTCCTGGCCAGCAACACTGTTGCCAGCCGTGAAATTGAGCTTGGTTATGTTTAAATGAGGTGTGCAAAATTAATATATAATTAACGCTGCTGCTCATGTGCATTATCACTGAAACACATAAACTCCATGTAGGCTTTACACAAAGTCTACATAGAGGTTTTTGAATCCCAGGGTTAAAGTGAGTTAATCCATGATAGAAAACAAGTGTAGAGTGACACTGAGTTCTGAAAATTTGTTTAAGCTTGACTTCCAATGAACCATGGCACAGAAGGATAAAGCCCTTATTTTGCCCCAAACAACCCATTTTTGACAACTATTACATGAAGTGGAGAGACTGGGTGGGGAAAGATGGGAGTAAGCATGGAATGGGAGGAGGGACTCCGTTGTGGCTCACTGTAATAGCAGATTTAAGAGCCAGGCAAGGTCTGCTTCACAAGTGGTGACTCTCTTGTTAGGGAGGTGCTTATGTGAGGAAGTGAGTATGTAATTCCTGAAGGCAGTGGTTGTGGAGCATCCAAGGCTGCTGCAGGGTGGTGGGCAGTTAGGACACATTCAATGACTGTAGTATGGCACTGCAACAGTGTCCTCAGTCTCCTCACTAACTTCAGTTTTGGGTCAGCTTGAGTCTGGGGAGGCCAAGGCAAGCCCAGTAGAATGAGGAAAGGAGCCTGTGGGAACGGATGGTCAGCTGTGGGGGTGAGAAGAAAATCTTGGCTTCCATTCTAGAAAAAAATGAATCATAAGTAGCAAAGTATTTAAATACTTCTTTCAGAGTATGTACATGCTTCTTTCAGAGTATTTACATACTTCTTTCAGAGTATTTATGTACTTCTTTCAGAGTATTTGCATACTTCTTTCAGAGTATTTGTGTACTTCTTTCAGAGTATTTGCATACTTCTTTCAGAGTATTTGTGTACTTCTTTCAGAGTATTTGCATACTTCTTTTAGAGTATTTGTGTACTTCTTTCAGAGTATTTGCATACTTCTTTCAGAGTATTTGTGCACTTCTTTCAGAGTATTTGCATACTTCTTTCAGATTATTTGTGTACTTCTTTCAGACTATTTACATACTTCTTTCAGGGTATTTGTGTACTTCTTTCAGAGTATTTGCATAGTTCTTTCAGAGTATTTGTGTACTTCTTTCAGAGCATTTCCATACTTCTTTCAGGGTATTTGTGTACTTCTTTCAGAGTATTTGCATACTTCTTTCAGAGTATTTTCATACTTCTTTGTATACACATTCTGCTTTAGAAAAACAATGAAATAATGAATGCCCTGAACTTCAACTCCTTTATTCTGCCTTCTTTATCAGCTTAGGCCTTCCTTAGACTAGTCCTTATTCTCCACTGCTGTAGTCATGTTTGTGTTGTAATTGAAGAACTTGATGCTGTTCTCATTTCCCTCAGATGCCTCTGAAACAAACACATTTGACAGTACTTTGCTACACTGTACTAGTCACTTTCATTATCGTTGATCTCATTTTAGTCACTACAACTCTCCATGTCCTGCCCTACAATTAGACCAACTCTAATTTTTAAAAACTTGGTATCTGAAGACGTTTGTCTATTAAGTCAAAAGAAAAGCGCTTCATTAAATATTTAATTTAAATATTTGTACTTTCTCTGGTTGCCTTCCATCAGTTTTTTATTTTTTAATTTATTCCTCCCAGAATTACATGCTATCTTTTCTTTGATTATTGAAGGCTGAGGGAAAGTGCTTTTTCAGTACACCTGCCTTTCCCTGTCTTCCATAATCTTCCTTTATACTTGATCATATGCAAAAGGACCATATTGGCTAAGTCTGCTCTTTTAATTTATGTTAAGTTACAATAAATTAAATTATATTTAAGCAATAATGTATGATTGGGTCTGAGAATCACAGGGCTAACCCTCAGCTGGCATGCTATAATCACAAATGTGAAGCCCTTATGATTAAACAAAGCCAGCTGTGGATTAATGCTGTAATACCCACACCCAGTCATGGGTTATTGCTATTTTATAATTACATTATTTAAGAAAGAAATTGCTTGCCTTTCTTAAATAATGTCTTTGTATAACAGTCCTGTTTTGTTCCTTTCCCTGTCTTCCACATCTGCTGATATACTGCATATGCATATGGGAGTTACGTTCCCACACTTGCACAGCACATCAGTGCTGTTCAGGAGAAGCAACAGTTTTTCTCAGTTGCTGTGCCCCCCCCCCCTCCTGCCATTATGGGCTCTTAATGCAAGAAACCTAGACAAGGCCTAACATACTGGGGTAACAAAGGTCCAAAAATAGGGCCAGACTTTATTACTCTTATAAACTTAGAAAGTTACTGCAATAGGAGGTTTTGTGTTAGAATGCATTTTCCTGAAGGATATGAAGCACAAACCTTAAATGTCTGTCATTATTTAATGACTTCAATCCATGATGGCTTGCCAGAAAACTGCATTTTTTAGGAGGAAAAGACCAAAACTATGAGGCAAAAATCTAGACATTCTGGGGGAAATCTGAACAGTTGAGAGGTACAAGAGTTTGCCGAGAATTTAGGTTGGACCATGCAGAAATGTCAGGTATATTTTACATTTCTTTATCTTTGCAGAGTACACCTAATTTTTCTTGTATTCTGCCTTGTCCTCCAAGCATAAGCCAATACAAAGTCTGCCCACTCAATGGTATGTAAATGGCGGGAGTTTTGTTTAATTGGTATATGCTCAATTAACAGGCACTCTGGTTGGGCTGTCTGATCAGTGTGCATGTTTTGAATGGCAATGTGCTGTTATTGTATAACTTCAAAAAAAAATGTGGTGTAATACATTTTGTAGCATGTGATAAAATTTGTACTAGACCATAAAACTGAAGCAAAAATGTTACCCAGATGTGTAGTATATGTTACCCAGATGTGTAGAACATGTTACCCAGATGTATAGAACGTTACCCAGATGTGTAGAACATTTCTAGTACCTGGATGCACTGCTTTATATTGACACTAGCTTGCTGGATTCAATCTCCACTACACAGAATTAAAAGACCCTAGGATAGGAAATGTATCATCCACTTTTTGATCTAAATTGGAATGACTGTGTTGGCCTCTTTTAAGCAGAAATAAAGAAACCACCGATTGATATATTGCTTTTTTTTCAAAATACCTTTATTGAATTATCACTTGTGACATAGGCAAATTTACATTCATATAAAAGTAATCACACTATAATTAGTATAACAAACATTTTCCTTCATATATGCTGCTATATATCATATAACCTAAGCAACATTATATAAATTATTCAATTCCTGTATTATTTTAAACAAGAAACATCTTTATTAAACTATTACTTACTACATAGGCAATCATAGATTTATACAAATGAAAACAAACCACACCTACACAATCATACTGCTTTACATCCAGACTATATAAAGTGAATTGCATTTCTGAAACAGCTAATGCTGGATTCAGGCTTACTTGTTTTGACTTCAGAGTCAGTTACCCAGAATTCAGTCGGCATAGCTCTTTGGTTACTGATAATGATAGGTCCAAATAAGTTGTTAGTTAGAATTCTTCTTTATGACATTTGTCTAAGCACATTTATTTTGTGTCTTCTATATATTTAGCACTTTATGTATTTGATTTTATGATATGAAATGCTTGATTTTATTTATGTCACATAAAAATGATTTTAGTCACATTTAAATGTTTGTATCTTTCAAGTTATTTATTGCTTTATTTATTGGTAACTCAATGTTATGGAGATTGGACCTCTATACTAATAACTGCTGGGCTTTGCATTTCAAAGAGTTATAGTTGAAGCGATTGTTACCATACAAATATGTAACTTTTGGTTTATGTATGTATAGGCAGTAATTGAGTTGATGACATACTAGTGTTGTAATGTTTGTATCTTTCAAGTTATTTATTGCTTTATTTATTGGTAACTCAATGTTATGGAGATTGGACCTCTATACTAATAACTGCTGGGCTTTGCATTTCAAAGAGTTATAGTTAAAGCGATTATTACCATACAAATATGTAACTTTTGGTTTATGTATGTATAGGCAGTAATTGAGGTGATGACATACTAGTGTTGTGTGGTTGCTGTGTTGCATTAGGAGGCACTGGGTTTAGTCTGAGTTCAGTGAAATCCTTGGGTGTCAGTGATTATATTTTTAATCTGTAGCTGCATAGGGTAATTGCTTTTTTGGGTATGACAGGTGTTGGCTAGGGCCTGAGGGGGGCAGAGAGCATTTACTCTATGGTCTTATCACCACTTGCTCCTCTTGTATTTCTTGGTACCTGTAATGCAGATTGAAAGATTACATATTCATATTTAAATTAGTTGTAGCAGTACAGATCATGACAGATCAAGAGATAGTAGCACCTGTGAATTGCCAGCAGATGTGTGAAATGTCAAACTTTTTCACAGTAAAGTTACGGCAAGCAGCATCTCTCTCTCTTTTGGTCTATTTCAGAAACTTGACCAATCAAAACATCGATGGTCAAAATATCAAGCCAGTAAAATCAAAGTAAACCCATATATATCCTAACAATAAATTTTAGATTAAACGGTGTGATGGGAAGCATAAGTGGGTAACATTGTCATCTCACAGAAAGAGGTTATCTGGTTTAATTATTTTGTTATTTGCCTTCTATATGGAGTATGTATGTTTTCCCTTTGTGTGGGTTTTCTCTGGGTCCTCTGGTTTCCATCCACATCCCAAAGATGTGAAAAGCTGACTTCAGAATCAAAATTCTTCCTAGGTGGGTATTCCATGTGTGTGATATAAAAGAAAGGCCTGGGAATCTACTTGCATTCCCTACTTGCTAGTAAAATTCATGGATGGCAACAGTCATTCACTGGGTTCCCATATGAATTGGCTATGACTCTTTAGTGTGGATGGCTGGAGAATGTGTGACAAAAGCTCTTATCTAATACACTATGAAACAATTTGTATTTCCACTCTTGACAGATAGACAGTTTATCTATACTCCTGGCCATCACCAGGTCTATCTAACCCCACTACCATCCTGTGTCTGCACCATTCACACTACTCACTAAAACAGGAAGAAAATTTGACACACTGCATACATACAAACATCAGCATCCAACCAAATATCTTACTGTAAACAGATGTTTCACTTTGACTTGCTCAAGCTGCATGGGCTTTTCTGTCTACTTGAGCCCTGCTAGTTGAGGTGTACTTTATTCTGTGTCAGCTCACTGATTATTATAATGATGTTTTTAGGCTGAGGGCAATGAGGCATTGATGTTATTAGTTCTCTGAAATCAACAAGTAGTGGAGAATGCGTACTCATTGTTTTTCATGTTGTAAAAATAATTGCTCTTTCACTGAGTTAGAGAAATCATTGAGTAAAATAAGAAAAGTAACGGTGTATAGGGCTTGCCACCTCCAAAAAATATATATATATAAAATGATTACTTCATATTTTTCCATTTTTGCACATCCTACTTGAGAAAATACATGTAGAGATAGGTGTAGTGGGTATCGCTGAGCTGTGTTACATAAAGTCCCAGACAGTGGAGGCTGATACAGGAAAACTTGGCTTATGGGCCAGAAAGTGCACAGATAGCCATGCTTGTACCTCTACTGGATGTATATTAAAAGCTGCAACTAAATTTCACTAAATTTGGTTTCAATGGATCAGACTTAATATCCCTGGATTGACTTAACACATTTTGACAAATTCTTACATACTGATAGAGTTTATATACACTTAGGATAACCATGTTTACAGGTTCATAGGCATATACTAGGCTAACGACCACTAGGGCCTTTATAAGCCTAACCATGCAATCCAAATTTATTGCACTGCTTTTTGTGCCTTAGAGGTTACTCTAAATGGTGTATATTACCTAGGACATGATTTACTGACTGACTCTGTCCATCAGAGACAGGAATGCCAGACCTGGGGTGAATTTTTGATTTCCCATACACTGATCCAATTTATGTTGAACAGGGTTAGGGAAGGACTCTGCTTCACATGGATGAGAAGTCTATTCTAGAGAATGGGAATTCTCTGAGATACATAGCTGTCCCTCCAACATGACCTACTTATGTCATAAGCAAAGTTTAGGTCCTTGGATCTCATAGTTCTGATGTTCTTCATTTTGTGGATATGCAAAAGGTCCATCAGAGCAGGATTCAAGAATGCCTTATATGTTAGGCATAGATCACCTCTCAGCAGTCTGTAGGAAACAGATTATAGAGATAGGACTTTGAGGCTATTTGTATAGGACATAGGTTCATAGGTGTGTACTAGGCTAATGTCCCTGGAGCCTTTACAAGCCTAGCCCATAGAAGTACCCTGGCATCGTGCCACCCGACGTTAGTTCCCAGTGACTCTATCAAGTACAGCCGCTGGAGTGATCCCCAGGGTGAACTTACTATTACCCATCCACTCATCAAGATTTTTTTGAAGAGGGACAGTGAGATGCTCTGCTTGACACATAAGGGAAGTCTATTCCAGAGCATGGGCAGTCTCTGGGTGAGGAACCTGTCCCTCCAGCATGATCTGTTGATTGTGGCAATGAGGTTGAGGTCTCTGGAGTATGCGGTGCGGAGGGATTGGGATTTCTTTAGATGTAGCATTTTTATCAGAGCTGGGTCAGACATGGCTTTGTAAGTCAAGCAGAGATCGCCTCTATGTAGGCAATATGAGACAGAGAATAGCTGGAGTCTTTTGAGTCTGCTTGTATAGGACATGTGTTTAATGCCTAGGATCCTCTTCGTGAGGTACTTCTGTGGCCTCTCCAGCTGTTGCAGGTGTCTAGTGAGGTACATGCCAAATGGGGCATTATACTCTATGACTGGCCTAATGAGGGAAGAGTAGAGAGAGATGATGACCTCTTTCTTCCTAAATGCAAAACCCTTGGTAATGAGATGTGCCACATAAAAGGACTTTCTGCCCACAGTGGCAATGTGGTGGTCGAAGGAAAAGTTGCTGTCAACCTGCATTCCCAGATCTTTTATAACACCTTCAGTGTTCCGTGGGCTACCATCGATGTGGTAATTAGTGGGAACTGAGTTTTTACCAAAGGGGGTGACGACACATTTTTTGGCATTAAACTTAAGGCCATGGTTTTGTCACCAGTCATTGGTCTCAGTGAGGCCTTTCTGTAGGATGTCTGCATCACTTGATGAGTTAATAATGGCTCCCAGTTTGCAGTAGTCTGTGAACTTGGTCAGCCAGAGTACCTTTGTGTTGGCCTGGACTTCTTAGAAGTAGATGCCGAACATGAAAGGACCCAGGACCGATCCCTGTGGGAGTCCACTAATGACTGGTTGGCAGTCTGACTTGAAGTCTGCTACTTTTACACTGTGCATTTTATCTGTGAGCCACTCCCACTGATGAGCTAAAAGGCTTCCCTCCAACACAGAAAGGCTGGGTGCTCAGAAGCTTGCAAACAGTCCTGCATATAGCAAATCGGCATCTGGACTAGACTAGTTACAGGGAAGTCGGGAAACACGTGCAAATGTAGGCTTTTAAACCAGAAAGCAGAAAGAGATGGAAAAACTGCCCAACTGGCCAATAAACTACAATTTGTGGGACAGAAACCACTCTTCTTGTGGTAGATAGGCTACCTAGTGCTTACCACTCCCACTGATAAACTAGAAGGCTTCCTTCCAACACAGAAAGGCTGGACAGGGGCTGAGAAGCTTAGAAACAGTCCTGGATACAGCAAATATGTATCTGGACTAGTTGCAGGAAATGCAGGAAACAAGCTTAGAACTAGGATTTGTTTATGGTCTGTGCTTGTGCAGAGGGAGGACTATTGCAGTCCTCCATTCATGTGGCACACAATCTGTTCAGAGGCTATAGTTAAATAGTGACTCCAGTGGCCCTAATAGGTCATATTACAGGCTATTTAGGATGCACACTGGGATATTACTGGGGCACATCAAATCTGTCTTCTTGGCCTTAGATAGAGAACAGCTAGGACCAGCTCCCTTTTGATACTTTCAGGGTTTATACTATATGGCATTTCCTGGGAGGTAGCTGTGAGTGAGTGGTGAGTGGTAAAGTTGGAGATGAATGTTTTCTGCTCTTATCTTTTCAGATTGTATATTTTGAATTAACATTGTGAGCCAAACCCAAAACAAGCTTCCAAACCATAATCCTCACTTTGTTTATCAAAATAGTAAAATAAAATGAAAAAATAAATAATCTTAAACATGTACTACACTTCCCATTCACTGCAATGTAAAAAAAGTAACTTTATATACTATACAGCCAGATTCCACAAGTAAAACCACAAAAAAAATCAGCATTGTCCACCCAAATCAACCACTAGAATTTAATTTTATTCTTATTAGAATGAAGAAAAAGTTTAAAATGAAACAAATAAAAATTTAAAGAAAACTTACATCACAAGTATCTAATCAGAAAATGGCAATACCTGCAAAGGCCTGCTGTTAATTATCCTGATTAACTAAAAATCAACCATATTAATTAAGCTATAAAAGTAATATTCAGTAAACTGCTAAAATGCATCAAATAAATATAATGTCTTGACAAAGAAGCCATTAATATTTACCTCAGAAGCTGCACTAGAAACCACATACAAGACACTCTCTTAATAAAAAGCTCCACAAATGGCATAAATCCTTATTCACCAACATTTTAT